>NC_061510.1:181427531-181559421 GCF_022539505.1 Lolium rigidum
TTATCAAATAGGATAATGTTATCCAATTAGTCCTCAATTAAGACTGTCAGGACAAGAAGAAGTCCCAATCATTGAATATTCAATGAGAAAGGAAACAAGCTTATAATATTGGAGGAAATTATGGAAGTAAAGGAAGTAATAGTTGTTTGATGTCAAACACTAATGGATTCCAGGAAGAATCTGGACAAGTGATATATTCAATTATATCCAGTGAGATCACCACGGAGTTCGAGAAAAGAAGTAGTCTGCACAAGTCAGATCCACACTCCAAAACGTGAGAGAGTTCAAACTTCGAGGACGAAGTTTAGTTTAAGGGGTAGAGACTGTAATATCCCAGGTATTGGGGTTACAAAAATAGAGGAAACAGATGTGTGCATTGCATTCATGCATAGAAAATGCTGGGAATTTTCGCGCTTTAAAGTAAAACAGATCACGATGACTCGAAGTTTCACTTGATCTTGGTGGAATTGTAGTAGCTCATCAAGTCAAGCGCTATAAACCTCAGTGTGACCTTTGTTAAAACCTGTTTTGGGTAGAGATGATTTGATCTAAGGGGTTAGATCAAATGAAATTAAAATCAACACAAGAACTTATTAATCAAGGATCAACTACTTTACTTTATTAAAGATCATAACATGATATTCCTTGCCATAACATATGAACATCCATTCAATTGGAAATCAAGCAACAATAATTGGAGAAACTATTCTTCACTTATCTTTTCCATGTCTCAAACTAATCTATGATCCAACCATGAATCTCATGGTATTTATTCTACTTTAATCTTGGAAGCAAGACAAGGAGTTCCAACTAAGAAATATATATATTCTTCTCTATTCTAAATAGTTAAGAATCAAACCTAGAGAGGTGAGAGATCTATTATAATTATTAGAGAAGCATTAACAAACCTTGAGTTAAACCTTGGATATGCATCCAAGTATTCAAATCATCATCTTTAAGAGAAACCCTAGGATATTATTCAAAACCTTCCCTAGAGAGAACCCATTTATATTAACCATAGATATTGGTGACCTCATCAATATCTGTGGAGAATAACCCTATGTCAGCATTGAAGTCCTTCTTAAATGGGAGAAACCATTCATACTAATCTTAGTTCTGTCTATATAAGAACAAAGAAGGGAATGGTGTTTTGGCACATGGGTGCATATGCTCCCTTTATTTTGAAATACATGTTACATACATTTTGAAATTTCAAAAAATTGAAAAGAAAAATTCAAGCGTACATCTTCACGTGCTACACGCTCACAAAGTTGTTTCATAAAAATCCGACTTGTCGTGTGACGTGTGTAAAAAAGACAAAATTCAATGCTGAAAATAAGGCTTTTCAGGAGATAAATTTTCTCTTTTTTACACAGATCACAAAACATATTGGTTCCTCGCGAAATTTGACGAACGTACGTATATTGTGGAGATGTACATGTATAATTTTTTGTCAAAATTTTTCGACATTTTGAAATATAATTTTTTGATAGAGGGAGCATATGCACCCGGGAGCCGAATTGAATTTCCGAACAAAGAACAACCTTTGAACTAAAGTATTAGGTTGTAAACCATTTCCCTTGGAGTGGTGAGATAACCTAATACCACATGAGATAATATCATATCCATGAATTGATAAAGTAAGGAAGAGATTACTCCAACTAAGTTAGACAATTGAATCTTTAGCTCAGCTACCTAAATAAATATTAGGAGTATATCATAAACCCTAAGAACTTGAGGTAAGGATATTAAGAACAAGGGGATCATGCCTAATCCATGATCATGCTTTGGAGAAATAGGAGTATAATCCAAATGCTAACACTTTTATGATCAGTAGATATTATTCATCACATGAAATCATGGGGAGATCACTAGTAAGTAATCCTAGACTTATATCCCAACCTTTAATTGTGAACCACTGGGAGATAATAAATAGAATCCTACCATATCTATATTTCATAAATTAATGAACCTAAGAAAACCTTAGAGTTAAATATTATACTTTATATGGTGAGAAACCATACCTCCATATGACCAAAGTTAACTATAAAAAGAACCATAATCACTGTAGTTACTTTAATGAGAAGTTGGGGATAATAATAGGAGTTAATTGGTACAAGATAAAACCAATTCTCAAATCTTTAGTAACTAGAGAAGCACATGAATTATTAAGCAAGTAATCACCTTATCATGGTTAGGGGAGATTAAACCCTAGCACATGCAATATGGTGCCATTTCATCTCAATAACCTAGAATTAAACATCAACCTTAGTTTATCTATCACTATGGTGATCATAATATAAAGCTAGGCCCTAATTGAGAATTCAAACCAATTGCCATTAAGAAAAGGTAATGTGAACCCTAGAATTGCTCATTAGCTAAATCCTATGCTTCACTAATTAAACCCAAGAAATATCTAGTGCGTAAACTCATAATTAAATCCATGGGTGGTAATCAACCACTTATCTCTCGTAAATAAAGCCCAACCTTGAGGAAAGTAATGCATACTCTAGGATTTTAAGTTGTATTTAAAATATAGTACTAATACTAACCTTGATTTTGGGTTATTGTCAAAACCTACAAAATCCTAAGAAAATGTTGTTTACATGAAATACCGAGTGATTAATTCCTCAAATGG
Organism: Lolium rigidum; assembly: GCF_022539505.1. Classification (NCBI taxonomy): domain Eukaryota; kingdom Viridiplantae; phylum Streptophyta; class Magnoliopsida; order Poales; family Poaceae; genus Lolium; species Lolium rigidum. The sequence continues at coordinate 181,430,170 of NC_061510.1, forward strand.
AAACCCAGACATAGTAACAATCCCTGAAATACTTTGAGTTGGAAGTATCACTCTCATAATTCTAAACAGAATTGATTGCATAGCAAAATGAGAATTAAAGGGAACATATAAAATTCATGATTAAGGGTTATTTTGAATAAGTCACTAATATGCAATAAAATCTCATCTAAAATAATTATTCCAATAGAATCCTGGTATGAAAGACAGGAAACTAAATCCTGATTGAAATTTGCATAATAAAAAGACCTGCAAAATAGAAAAGAATTCAAATTTGAATTATAAAAAAAAAACCAGAATTGAAAACAGAAAAAGAAGAGAAGAGCGAAAAACTCACCTGGACCTACCAGAGCACAGCAGCCCAGTAGGAGCCCATCAACACGGCCCAAGCCACCCCCCAGGAGCAGCCCACATAACCCTTCAGTCAAAATACCACGAGACCTCGTCCTCATCTCCTTCTTCACGCATGGAGGCCACCGAGACGCCGTGCTCCTCTTCTCCTCGCCGCTGGCAAGCTCTGCTCGATCGAATTCGTGACTAAGCACGCGCCCAGGCATCGTATAAATACCCCAAGACGAAACCCTGGCTCGATTTCTTCCTCCTTGCTCCAATTCCTCCCCCACACCGAAACCCTGGCCGCACCATCCATCCTCGTCGCCGCCGTTAGGAGTCCTCCCGAGCAACGCCGTGAAGCCCTGGGACTTCGCCTCGTGCCTAGCAACCTCCTCGTCGACGCGCGCAAGCCGGGAAGCCTCAAAGTCGTCGAATTGCGACATCAAGTCCGCGCCGGTGACCACCAGTCGACGCCGTTCGCCGTCGACAGAGACCTCCCCAAGCTTCGCCGACCACACCAACGCGCTCGTGGTGAGCTTGCGGTCCTCCCAGTACCCCCATCCCTCTCGATTATGCCCTGCATCGTCTCCGTGTCGCTGGTCCGTGCGCGCCGCCGCAGCAGGTCGCCGCCGGTCATGCTCCGGTGACAATTAGAGAGCGGCGCCGCCACCACTAGGTTCCTCACCGTACCGTGGTTCGATTAGGAGTAGTCACTCGTCCTGGGGAGCAGCCTTGCTCCGGCGCCGTCACCGGCGAGCCGCCGGCCATGAACTCCCAGGCCATGTTGGCAATTTGGACTTGGTCCACGCCGACGTGGCGTCTGACCTGGCCAATGGCCCACTGGTCAGTGCCCCTGTGGGTACATTAGCCGGGTAAGTTTAGTAGTCTTTCTGTTTTAATTTCTAATTCATAAATTACTGCAACTTTACAAATTCGTATAAAATTCATAATAATTCAGAAAAATACAAATGAGATATTAAAATTCTTAGAAAAGAAAACTCTATCCAATAAAAATATAAAATGAAATTTTTATTTTTAATAAAAATTCATTTATTTAATACTTGTTATTTAAGCCCATTTATTAATTCTAAATTCAATTAAAATTCAATAATTAGGAAAACTTTCCAAACTAAATAAAAACCAGTAAATAAATAAAGAAAACAATGAAACTAAATTTTCTTTATTAGTTATTTTGTTAAATCCTTACTAGAAGGATTTAAACCCTAATTAATAATTACCATAAATATTAAATGCGGTAAAAAATAATAAATGATCAAATCCAACATTATTTTTATTTCAAACTCATTAATAACTTCAACTTGATAATGAAGTTATTAAACCAAGAACTATAGGGTAATTAGAAAACCCTAGTTCCATATGGTAGGAAAACAGGAATTCATCATTTCATGTGTAAAACCAAAACCCTAATTCAATTAGAAACTCAAGTTCCACTACTTGATATGAACCCTAAATTATTCCCAAACCTAAAACCCAAGTAACATGTGATCATGTTACTTCATTAGTAATCATAGACTCATATTTAACACCTCAATGCTTGTTCCCATCCACATAATATATGGGAACCCTATCACTACTAAATTAGTATCCCATGTATTCATCTTAATCAAACCTAGATGATCAAATAGAACCAATCATAGTTCCTATCCTTAGAGGCAACAACCTTAATTATCCATATTTGGCATCATATCATTGTGATGAACTCCATTAGCAACCATGCTAATATTGACATCATATCCCATATCCACTAAACCCTACTAATGTTAGATAATTATCAAACATCCTATTTAGGAACCAACCAATCCTTACTTAAGGAATTAAATAGCAAACCTAAACAACCTTAACTTAATTATTATACTTCTTAGTATTTAAGAAGTATGTTCTTCAAAAGTTATTCTTTTGAAGAAAATAAAGAATCATCATCAATCCTGCCTAATAGAACCTATAGCCAATATCCAGCTATCACCAACAAGGTATACCAACCATGGATAATTAATTGCTTAAGTTGCTCATGCTTAAGTAAAACCAATCAAGCCTAGTTGCTTGATGAATCCAACAATGTTGTGATCCATCTACTACTTACTCCAACAATCAATTAGAACCATAGAAAACCATAGAACCCCACACACCTAATTATCATACTTGTTCTTTATTTAAGAACATGTTCTTCAAAAGTTATTCTTTTAAATTATATAATAAGTAATCATTAACCATGCCATATAGTACTAAAACTGACCACTATTCTTTACTTGTTAACATTATTCCAATTATCATTCTTTGTGTGCTTAATTGATTACTATGCTTTATTATCTACCTGTTTATAATACCAAGTAATCCTACCTGAATAAGAATCTTGTGTGAATCTCTCTAAAAGTGCAACACACCCTGAACTAATCATTACCACTCATTAATCCTAATTCATCGGGGTTAGGACACGCTTAGAGCAATTGCATCTCGTTCTTATGCATTATTGCATCCTTGCAAAATCTTTTAAACATCGTCCTTACCGGACGATGATGCTATTTCAGAATTTGGAGTTATTGCGTATCGAAGACCTTGCCTGCATAATCTTGCAGTCAAGAAAGGCAAGTTCATCACTTGCTCATGTCATTTGAGTATTTCTATCAAATTACTTGCAAAGTATTATGGTTATCACTATTGCATAAAAATCAAAACCACTACTTTCATAACTATGAATATGACTATGTGGTGGGCAATGGAACCATGGATTGTGTTGATATGGTGGAGGTTCCATTGCACGGGTTTATATCCATCTAGGATTAAACAACAAATGTCGCCAGTGATTCTTGTGCCGTAATACCCGTGTTAACCATAAGATCTGGAGTGGGACGGAATAGTCAATCGTATTTCCACCTCTTGTACATTGATGTCTACGGGAGCTTCTATTCTTGTAGACAGTGTTGGGCCTCCAAGAGCAGAGGTTTGTAGAACAGCAGCAAGTTTCCCTTAAGTGGATCACCCAAGGTTTATCGATCTCAGGGAGGAAGAGGTCAAAGATATCCCTCTCATGCAACCCTGCAACCACAAAGCAAGAAGTCTCTTGTGTCCCCAACACACCTAATAGGTGCACTAGTTCGGCGAAGAGATAGTGAAATACAGGTGGTATGAATAAGTAGTAGCAACGGCACAGAAAAGTGCTTTTGCCCAGGACGATAAACAAGCGGTAGTAACGCAGCAGTAGTAACGCAGCAGTAGTAACGCGATAGAAACGATAAACAAGCAGCAATAGCAGTATTTAGGAACAAGGCCTAGGGATTACACTTTCACTAGTGGACACTCTCAACATTGATCACATAACAGAATAGATAAATGCATACTCTACACTTTTGTTGGATGATGAACACATTGCGTAGGATTACACGAACCCTCAATGCCGGAGTTAACAAGCTCCACAATAATGCTCATATTTTAGTAACCTTTAGTGTAAGATAGATCAAAAGACTAAACCAAGTACTAGCATAGCATGCACACTCTCACCTTCATGCATATGTAGGAGGAATAGATCACATCAATATTATCATAGCAATAGTTAACTTCGCAATCTACAAGAGATCATGATCATAGCATAAACCAAGTACTAACACGGTGCACACACTCGTCACCTTTGCACACGTGCAGGAGGAATAAAACTACTTTAATAACATTGCTAGAGTAGCACATAGATAAATTGTGATACAAACACATTGCAATCATAAAGAGATATAAATAAGCACCTCACTATACCATTCAACGAGTGAATAAGTATTCCGTGAAATATAGCCTAAGAGACCCACACGGTGCACACACTGTCACCTTTACACACGTGGGACAAGAAGTCTCCGGAGATCACATAAGTAAAACTCACTTGACTAGCATAATGACATCTAGATTACAAGCAATCATCATATGAATCTCAATCATGTAAGGCAGCTCATGAGATTATTGTATTGAAGCACATAGGAGAGAGATGAACCACATAGCTACCGGTACAGCCCCGAGCCTCGATGGAGAACTACTCCCTCCTCATCATGGAGGCAGCGATGGCGGTGAAGACGGCGGTGGAGACGGCGGTGGAGATGGCTCCGGGGCAATTCCCCGTCCCGGCAGGGTGCCGGAACGGAGACTTCGTCCCCCGAATTGGAGTTTCGCGATGTGGCGGCGGCTCCGGAAGGTTTTCCGTCTCGTGGTTTTTCGTCTCGGGGTTTTCTCGACGGAGGCTTTAAATAGGCGAAGAGGCGGCGCGGAGAGGGCTGAAGGGGTGGCCACACCATAGGCCGGCGCGGCCGGGGCCCGGGCCGCGCCACCCTATCATCCGGGGCCCACAGGGCCCCCTCCGGCGGCTCTCGGGTGTTCTGGATGCTTCCGGTGAAAATAGGAACCCGGGTCTTGATTTCGTCCGATTCCGAGAATATTTCGTTACTAGGATTTCGAAACCAAAAACAGCGAAAACAAGCAACCGACACTTCGGCATCTTGTTAATAGGTTAGTTCCGGAAAATGCACGAATATGACATAAAGTGTGCATAAAACATGTAGGTATCATCAATAATATGGCATAGAACATAAGAAATTATCGATACGTCGGAGACGTATCAAGCATCCCCAAGCTTAGTTCTCGCTCGTCCCGAGCGGTAAAACGATAACAAAGATAATTTCTCGAAGTGATATGCCATCATAACCTTGATCATACTATTTGTAAACATATGTAGTGGATGCAGCGATCAAAACAATGGTAATGACATGAGTAAACAGGTGAATCATAAAGCAAAGACTTTTCATGAATAGTACTTCGAGACAAGTATTAATAAGTCTTGCATAAGAGTTAACTCGTAAAGCAATAAATCAAAGTAAAGGCATTGAAGCAACACAAAGGAAGATTAAGTTTCAGCGGTTGCTTTCAACTTGTAACATGTATATCTCATGGATAATTGTCAACATAGAGTAATATAACAAGTACAATATGCAAGTATGTAGGAATCAATGCACAGTTCACACAAGTGTTTGCTTCTTGAGGTGGAGAGAGATAGGTGAACTGACTCAACATAAAAGTAAAGAGAATGGTCCTTCAAAGAGGAAAGCATCGATTGCTATATTTGTGCTAGAGCTTTTATTTTGAAAACATGAAACAATTTTGTCAACGGTAGTAATAAAGCATATGAGTTATGTACATTATATCTTACAAGTTGCAAGCCTCATGCATAGTATACTAATAGTGCCCGCACCTTGTCCTAATTAACTTGGACTACCGGATCTTTGCAATGCACATGTTTTAACCAAGTGTCACAATGGGGTACCTCCATGCCGCCTGTACAAAGGTCTAAGGAGAAAGCTCGCATTTTGGATTTCTCGCTTTTGATTATTCTCAACTTAGACATCCATACCGGGACAACATGGACAACAGATAATGGACTCCTCTTTAATGCATAAGCATGTGGCAACAATTATTATTCTCATATGAGATTGAGGATATATGTCCAAACTGAAACTTCCACCATGAATCATGGCTTTAGTTAGCGGCCCAAAGTTCTTCTCTAACAATATGCATGCTCCAACCATAAAGGTGGTAGATCTCTCTTACTTCAGTACAAGACGGACATGCATAGCAACTCACATGATATTCAACAAAGAATAGTTGATGGCATCCCCGAAACATGGTTATCGCTCAACAAGCAACTTAATAAGAGATAAAGTGCATAAGTACATATTCAATACCACAATAGTTTTTAAGCTATTTGTCCCATGAGCTATATATTGCAAAGGTGAATGATGGAATTTTAAAGGTAGCACTCAAGCAATTTACTTTGGAATGGCGGAGAAATACCATGTAGTAGGTAGGTATGGTGGACACAAATGGCATAGTGGTTGGCTCAAGGATTTTGGATGCATGAGAAGTATTCCCTCTCGATCCAAGGTTTAGGCTAGCAAGGTTATTTGAAACAAACACAAGGATTAACGGTACAGCAAAACTCACATAAAAGACATATGGTAAACATTATAAGACTCCATACCGTCTTCCTTGTTGTTCAAAACTCAATACTAGATGTTATCTAGACTCTAGAGAAACCAAATATGCAAACCAAATTAGCAAGCTCTAAGTATTTCTTCATTAATGGGTGCAAAGTATATGATGCAAGAGCTTAAACATGAGCACAACAATTGCCAAGTATCATATTATCCAAGACATTTTAGAGTTACTACATGTATCATTTTCCGTTTCCAACCATATAAAAATGAACGAAGCGGTTTTAACCTTCGCCATGAACACTAAAAGATAAAGCGAAGAACACATGTGTTCATATGAACCAGCGGAGCGTGTCTCTCTCCCACACAAGCATTTATTCAAACAAAAACAAAAAACAAAAGCACACAGATGCTCCAAGTAAAGTACATAAGATGTGGCCGAATAAAAATATAGTTTCAAGAGAAGGAACCTGATAATTTGTCGATGAAGAAGGGGATGCCTTGGGCATCCCCAAGCTTAGACGCTTGAGTCTTCTTAGAATATGCAGGGGTGAACCACCGGGGCATCCCCAAGCTTAGAGCTTTCACTCTCCTTGATCATAGTATATCATCCTCCTCTCTTGACCCTTGAAAACTTCCTCCACACCAAACTCGAAACAAACTCATTAGAGGGTTAGTGCATAATCAAAAACTCACATGTTCAGAGGTGACACAATCATTCTTAACACTTCTGGACATTGCTCAAAGCTACTGGAAGGTAATGGAACAAAGAAATCCACCCAACACAGCGAAAGAAGCAATGCGAAATAAAAGGCAGAATCTGTCAAAACAGAACAGTCCGTAAAGACGAATTTTAAAAGGGCACCAGACTTGCTCAAATGAAAATGCCCAAATTGAATGAAAGTTGAGTACATATCTGAGGATCACTCACGTAAATTGGCATAATTTTCTGAGTTACCTACAGAGAATTAGACCCAGATTCGTGACAGCAAAGAAATCTGGAACTGCGCAGTAATCCAAATCTAGTACTTACTTTACTATCAAAGACTTTACTTGGCACAACAAAACTCAAAACTAAGATAAGGAGAGGTTGCTACAGTAGTAAACAACTTCCAAGACTCAAATATAAAACAAAGTACTGTAGCAAAATAACACATGGGTTATCTCCCAAGAAGTTCTTTCTTTATAGCCATTAAGATGGGCTCAGCAGTTTTAATGTTGTGATCGCAGGAAATAGTTTTTGGAGCAAAAACAGAGCTTCAAGAGGTAAATTCAAAAAAAAATTAAGTCTAACATGCTTCCTATGAAGAGGAATCTTGTACACAAATGAATTCATGAAGAACAAAGTGACAAGCATAAGAGGATAAAACACGAGTAACTTCAAGATTCTCGACATAAAGAGGGGAAACTTAATATTATTAAGATGCATATAACCATATTTCCCTCTCTCATAATAACTTTCAGTAGCATCATTGATGAAATCCACAATATACCCATCACTTAAAACATTCTTATCATGGTTCATATGCATAGAAGTATCATTAAATTTGGCATAAGAAAAGTTATTCTCATTAATAGTAATTGGAGCAAGATTATTATCAAAAATTTGAACATGGTAAACAAATTGCATATTAAGGGAATTGTTTTTGGTAATCCAATCATGACTATGACAAGTTTCATAAGGATAGTTAGATCCTATATCATAGCATTCTTTATAATAATCATCAGAGATCGGGGGCACAGTGTCATTATAGGAAATAGAATAGTTATCTTTCACAGTCGGTTTATCTGTGTCCACACCATCATTGTTATTAGAAGGAGATGTATCAAGAACATAATGACCAGTAGCTAAAGGATTTTCAAACTCCTCTTCCCCAAGCTTAGAGCTTTCTATAAAATTATGGGAGGAAGCATGGATAGTACTGACACTATGGCAATTATTATCATGATTTTCAGAATTAGTTTCCCAGAGATTTGTAATATCAAAAGTAGTGTGCTCATTCAAATCATGATCGCTAATGTATGTAAAGGGCATAGGAAGATCATCGTATTCAGATTCATTGTCACAATAATCATTAGGAGCAACATACTTACGGTTACCTAGCGTTATCTCATTCACGCGGGGATACGCCGTTACCTCTTTCTTTTTATTCTCCTTCTTCTTCTTCTTCTTCGTTCCCTTCTTCTTCTTCTTCTCTTCCTTCTCCTCGTTCCCTTCTTTAGGAGGAAGAGGTTTGAAGGGTGGCTTGTCCGCATAACCTGATTTACTTTCGAAACTATAGAAGAAACTTGGGAGGATCCCTCCTTTTCATTAATTAGTTGAAAACACACAGTGGTCCTATCATATTTTGGCAAGGTGTCATCTTCTAAAATATTTTGTATGTAAGTATTTGTATGGCTATTATCAATGCAATAAGAAAAACACCCATGAAGGACATCATCAATATCAAGATCACTCATATGTAACAAAGAGATTTTTCTCGACAGTTCTTCACACCCCAAAAATAAAGTAAGTTCATCATGCTGATTAGGAGTAATTTCATCATCACAATACAAATTTGCAGCACTCATTGGGTTCAAATTATCATTGGAGGAGCATTGAAAATTAAAATGACCCACTTCATGGCAAACTTCACAAATAAAAGGATAGAGGGAACAAACTTCTTTACCAAGATCATCTAGAGCCCTAAACCACTTTCTAGTTTTTTCATTAGCATGATGGATACAATATTCATCTTTGATTTGATTAATTCCACAAGGTCTATGTATTCCACAAAAATTAACATGCTTATAGGAAATAACATTCTTAGGAGTTTGAGCATGCTCATTACAATAATTAACAACAATTTCATTCTTCATGCAAGCCTCTTTAAAAGGTTCATGATACTTATCAAAATTCTTTTTAGGCAATTCAAAATGAGAAGGAAAGGCTTTATAAAGATTTGCAGCAACTTGAGAGTCAAGACCATAAGTAGCACTAATATTTCGAAATTTATCGGTATCCATAAAAGTTTCAATGCATTCATAATCATAATTTATACCTGACTCTTTACCTTTGTCGTTCTCCCAATCTTCACGCGTTCTCCTTAATCCGATCAAGAAGGTCCCTTTTAAACTCTTCTTTGTTGCGCGTGAATGATCCAGTAACAAGTAGCATCCAAGCAAGGTCTTATCTTGAAAAGAAAGTCTTGCATAGAAATTATCAATAATGATATTACCCGGAAGCTCATGATTGGGGCATTCGAGCATTAAAGACTTCAATCTCTCCCATGCTTGGGCAATACTCTCTCCATCATGAGGCCAGAAATTATATATTCGGTTTCGGTCTTTGTGAATTTCACTTGGAGGATAGAATTTAGAATAAAATAGAGGCACAATATCCTTCCAATCAAGAGAATGCTCATCCTTCAGCAGTTTATGCCAATGCGCCGCTTTACCAGTCAACGACATAGAGAATAATTTCTTCTTCACTTCATCCATAGAGATACCTGCACACTTGAATAACCCGCATAATTCATGCAAAAACAAGAAATGATCTCCGGGATGCACAGTTCCATCCCCTTCATAGCGGTTATCCATAACACGTTCAATAATTTTCATAGGTATTTTATATGGAATACTTTCAGTAGGTGCATTTAAAATATCACAAGCATCATTAGAGTTATCGCATATGGGAGATAAAGTATTATCGTAGCAAATTTTCTCCCCTAAAGATGGGAAGCTAAAAAGATCATGAAAACCAGCTTCCCCAAGCTTAGACTTCTCCATAGCATTAGCAAGTAATTGCATTCATACTAATAACATCGCTACTAGCATGCAAATAAGGTTCCATTGGTTTTTTAATGTTCACACCAAACAATTCTAAATCAGGAAAAAGATTAAAAAGCTCACTAAATTTATTGTTGTTTTCCATTATGCCTAACTAGTGAAAATAAAAACAAGAAACAAAAAGATGCAATTGCAGGATCTAAAGGAAATAGCTTCGAGCACAAATACAATGGCGCCAGAAAAGTGCTGTTACCTGGAACCGGAGTATGAGTGCCTTTTACCTTTCCTCCCCGCAACGGCGCCTGAAAAGTGCTTGATGTCTACGGGAGCTTCTATTCTTGTAGACAAGTGTTGGGCCTCCAAGAGCGAGAGGTTTGTAGAACAGCAATAAGTTTCCCTTAAGTGGATCACCCAAGGTTTATCGATCTCGTGGAGGAAGAGGTCAAAGATATCCCTCTCATGCAACCCCGCAACCACAAAGCAAGAAGTCTCTTGTGTCCCCAACACACCTAATAGGTGCACTAGTTCGGCGAAGAGATAGTGAAATACAGGTGGTATGAATAAGTAGTAGCAACGGCACAGAAAAGTGCTTTTGCCCAGGACAGTAAACAAGCAGTAGTAACGCAGCAGTAGTAACGCAGCAGTAGTAACGCAGCAGTAGTAACGCATAAAACAGTAAACAAGCAGCAATAGCAGTATTTAGGAACAAGGCCTAGGGATTACACTTTCACTAGTGGACACTCTCAACATTGATCACATAACAGAATAGATAAATGCATACTCTACACTTTTGTTGGATGATGAACACATTGCGTAGGATTACACGAACCCTCAATGCCGGAGTTAACAAGCTCCACAATAATGCTCATATTTTAGTAACCTTTAGTGTAAGATAGATCAAAAGACTAAACCAAGTACTAGCATAGCATGCACACCGTCACCTTCATGCATATGTAGGAGGAATAGATCACATCAATATTATCATAGCAATAGTTAACTTCGCAATCTACAAGAGATCATGATCATAGCATAAACCAAGTACTAACACGATGCACACATCGTCACCTTTGCACACGTGCAGGAGGAATAAAACTACTTTAATAACATTGCTAGAGTAGCACATAGATAAATTGTGATACAAACACATTGCAATCATAAAGAGATATAAATAAGCACCTCACTATGCCATTCAACAAGTGAATAAGTATTCCGTGAAATATAGCCTAAGAGACCCACACGGTGCACACACTGTCACCTTTACACACGTGGGACAAGGAGTCTCCGGAGATCACATAAGTAAAACTCACTTGACTAGCATAATGACATCTAGATTACAAGCAATCATCATATGAATCTCAATCATGTAAGGCAGCTCATGAGATTATTGTATTGAAGCACATAGGAGAGAGATGAACCACATAGCTACCGGTACAGCCCCGAGCCTCGATGGAGAACTACTCCCTCCTCATCATGGAGGCAGCGATGGCGGTGAAGACGGCGGTGGAGACGGCGGTGGAGATGGCTCCGGGGGCAATTCCCCGTCCCGGCAGGGTGCCGGAACAGAGACTTCTGTCCCCCGAATTGGAGTTTCGCGATGTGGCGGCGGCTCTGGAAGGTTTTCCGTCTCGTGGTTTTTCGTCTCAGGGTTTTCTCGACGGAGGCTTTAAATAGGCGAAGAGGCGGCGCAGGAGGGCTGAAGGGGTGGCCACACCATAGGCTGGCGCGGCCAGGGCCCAGGCCGCGCCACCCTATCATCTGGGGCCCACAGGGCCCCCCTCTGGCGGCTCTCGGGTGTTCTGGATGCTTCCGGTGAAAATAGGAACCCGGGTCTTGATTTCGTCCGATTCCGAGAATATTTCGTTACTAGGATTTCTGAAACCAAAAACAGCAGAAAACAAGAATCGGCACTTCGGCATCTTGTTAATAGGTTAGTTCCGTAAAATGCACGAATATGACATAAAGTGTGCATAAAACATGTAGGTATCATCAATAATATGGCATAGAACATAAGAAATTATCGATACGTCGGAGACGTATCAAGCATCCCCAAGCTTAGTTCTGCTCGTCCCAAGCAGGTAAAACGATAACAAAGATAATTTCTGAAGTGATATGCCATCATAACCTTGATCATACTATTTGTAAACATATGTAGTGGATGCAGCGATCAAAACAATGGTAATGACATGAGTAAACAGGTGAATCATAAAGCAAAGACTTTTCATGAATAGTACTTCGAGACAAGTATTAATAAGTCTTGCATAAGAGTTAACTCATAAAGCAATAAATCAAAGTAAAGGCATTGAAGCAACACAAAGGAAGATTAAGTTTCAGCGGTTGCTTTCAACTTGTAACATGTACTAGTTGATACTCCGCGCGTTGCTGCGGGACACATAGTATTTAAAACAAAGAAAAATAATATAAATATATCTACATAGAAATAACAGCACTCAAGCTAAAAGCATGATTACCTATAGGAACAAAAAGTGAGAACTCCTAAGTAAGAACTCCTTTCAAAAAAGAAAGTAAGAACTGGACTGCTTTTATTCATAAGCATTGATAAACTCTTAATATTCCGTCAAAAATATGTACATATTTGTTGGCATATTTATAAGTAAGTTCATCCACTACAATACAAGTCCACCTGCATGCATATAGAAAGAAACATTTTTTTTTAGAAAATGCTCGCCTATAACCAGTTGAAGAAATAATAGTGGAAATGTCTTCCATTTTTGTTTTGATTCAATACCTTCATGGGATTTTTGGCCTTGACCTACAAATAGGATTGTTCTAAATATTTCAAAAAAAAAAGAGTGAACCATGCAGAAAAAGGACTTCTCACGTTATATGATAGGATTCACCTATCCACAATCCAGTATTCCAGCCCGTCAAAATATATAAGCCATGTATTCAGCTTCACGATGAACGATGCCTATTTTATTGTGAAACAACCATGAAAATGAAAATATTAAATACATGTACGTTATGCAAACATGGTCACATAATTCATACCTGAAGTGTATTTGTAGCATAGCCAAGTTAATTTGTACCCATGCAGATGAATCGAGAAAAGACATACCAAAATCATCATAGCATAACAATTAAGATTTTCATCACCAGTACGCATCTGGACCATTCAACCAGGGTGATCTCTTATGCTGAATCTCAAAAGGTGAAGATGCTTTGATATAGTCATCATGAACCATAGAAAGAACATACTCCATCAAAACGAATCCGAAACCGTGTGTCCGAGGATATCAATAGACCGATAAGATTAATTGATGGAATAGCTGTCCCTTCATAATTTGTCCTCAGATGCTACATTAGCTGCAATTAGCATGTACTATGTGAATCCCACAGTGAAAAACGTGTACTGATTCTAGAAAGGGCGATCGAGAAACTCCATGAAACAAAAGGGCATCGTAAGCTGGAGCAATCAATAAAATGCAGAAACTGACTGTTCCATCATAGGCTGCTGCAGAAATCAGTCCAACCAGCAACGGACTGTTTCAAGAAGAAACTTAGACTGTTTCAAGAAGAAACTTAGAAGTAGCCAAATAAATCCAAATTATCTGCAGAAATCATAAGAAATTTCTTAGTTACATTATCCAATGTAATTTCAATTCTCTATTTGTTGATAAAAAAAGGTGCCAGGGAGTATGCAGATTGGCCGGAGACATAGAAGACAGAGAGATATCTAATTGCAATTCTCTATTTGTCAAAAATAAAAGGTACCAGGGAGTATGCAGATTGGCCGGAGACATAGAAGACAGAGAGATATCTGAACCTGTGAAATAGCAACCATTGGGGAGAGGAAATGGCATGGTGCCGGTTGAGAGAAGAGACGTGAGGGGAGGTCCTACTGCCTTGCTCGGCCGCCGCAGCCATGGCGTGAGCGATAGCTAGTCCCCTCCTTCATGATTCATCCTCCTCTGAGCGATGGATCCTGCGAAACCAACCGGTGGTGGAGTGGTGGAGTCCCGGAATTGAAAAAAGCCATCTTACTTGTAAATACATCGGTAGTAATAAATGAAACAACAAACGGCTTGGTGGGGTAGGCGAGGCGACAATGGTGGGCAGAAATATGTAGCGTCCGAATGCATGTCTCTGCCGCATGGCGGAATAGGTACCTGATTGTTTTTCTCACGGGGGAATAGGGACGGTAACAGTGCACTATGGACTAAGGTTGCGATCAGGAGGGACAACAAATGACCGTCTATTTTAAATCGGATGGACAGAAACAATTAAGGTGATGTGGCTGCACAAAATTTCAGCTTGCAAACATTAAATGCATATTAGTGGGGATGAACTTTATAGATATTATAGATATCTCATGGATAATTGTCAACATAGAGTAATATAACAAGTACAATATGCAAGTATGTAGGAATCAATGCACAGTTCACACAAGTGTTTGCTTCTTGAGGTGGAGAGAGATAGGTGAACTGACTCAACATAAAAGTAAAGAGAATGGTCCTTCAAAGAGGAAAGCATCGATTGCTATATTTGTGCTAGAGCTTTTATTTTGAAAACATGAAACAATTTTGTCAACGGTAGTAATAAAGCATATGAGGGACACTTGTATCCCGAGGGACAAGCGGTGGGCTGGGGAAGCCTAAAGTCCCCACGGTAATGCGGTCTATGATGGATTGTAAGGTGTCCGGAACGGTCTATCTATGGTTGATAGGGCAGGGCATATAAAAATTGTTCGGAACGGTCTACCTTAAATGGTATAGGGGAGAACAAATGCCTGGGTCGGTCTCACCATAGATATAGGGGAAGACAATCTTACAAAAGGGTGGGTGTGCGAGGTAGCGGAGGAATATGATTGGCTATGACCTTATACCGGGCCTCACACCAAAGGAAGTGTGGACGAGCCTGCAACTCGGTTGGCAGCAAGGTTAAGATCTCTTATGGGTAAAGCAACACACCTCCGCAGAGTGTAATGAATCGTGACCTGTCACTCCCTGTTCCGGGATATGGAACTGCGAACGCGGCCGGAAAGGAGCTCCATGAAGTTCTAGTAAACCGGTGAAGGCTGACGGACATAGTTCTTCTGAATAAAAGCAACCTCTTGAAGAAATGGTTATGAAAACCTGCATTGGTATTAGACTTTCTGGTCTAATGTCGTAGCTAGTGCATTAAACACCTCTTTCCTATAATGAACTTGTTGAGTACGCTCGTACTCATCCCACTCTTAAATCCCCTGCTTAGATATGGAGGCATCGAAGGAGGATCTACCGTGCAACTCAAATGCCGAGGAGTCAACAACTACTTCAAGAGAAAGGACCATGTCAGAAGAGTCAGATACCACATCCAACAAGGAGAAAACCTAGATTAACAATAGAAGGGGACTAGCTCCCTAAACCTAGCTCCTACTTAGCTAGAATCTATTCATAGCCTCTATAGCTAGATAAATACTCTACAAATGGAGTTCGTGATAAGTCTAGACTACGAGTCGTTCTTCTGGAGTTTAGTTGCAGTTTTACCTCATTGTAAAGTAGGAGGCTGTGTGAATCTTTTGTAAAGAGTCAGTGTTGTAATTCTATAGACATGCCTTGGACCCGCATATGTTTCTGTTGTACCACTCTGAGCGATATAATACTAGTGGAACGGTGTTTCATTGGTGTTATATCAGACTTGCATACTACACCATGCAGTGGTATGCCGGGTCACCACACATAAGCATCTCCATCTCCATGTAGTACTCATCAACAGTCTTCACACCTTGCCTCAATAGTGTTAGCTTATCAAATATATTCCGCATGTAATTTGTAGGCACAAAACGAGAAGTCATAACCTCCTTCATAGCACGCCATGTACGGATAGGTTGTGCACCATCTTCGTCGCGGTTACGAACCAAAGAATCCCACCAACGCAATGCATAACCATCAAATTCGAAGAAGCGAGCTTGATCTTCTTATCTTCGGAATAGTTGGGATGTAAGCTCCATAACTTCTCAATCTTGAGCTCCCAAGTGAGATATTCTTCAACATCAGCTCCTCCTTCAAACTTGGGTATGGAAAACTTGGGCTTACCCAATCCATCTTCTTCATCTTTTCCACGACCATTGCGGCCAAGTGGAACCAAGCCACGAGGACGACGACCACGAGGCGCACCACGAGCATTGTGTGCGTCATCTTCAAGCTCAGGATCTTCATCATCGTCTTGCTGTTGTTGTTGTGCAGTCAAATTCTCAATAGCGAGGCGCATATCTGCAATATTGCGCTGGATATCCGTCATTTGATCAGCCAATCCAGTGACGGTGACATTAGTAGCATCCAGCGTTTGTTTGATCTCGTCAACTGTACCCTTAAGCTCATCATCATTAGTGCGAAATTCACGTCGCATCTCATTACGAAGAGCTTCATACTCCCTCCATGTGATGATATCTGCCGAATTCTTGTTTTCCTGGTTAACAATCTTATTATCACTAGCAGACATGATTAGTAGGTTAGTGCACTAAATCAAAAATATATGGTGGTACTCTCACAACTCACTCAAAACTGATAAGAAAAGGAAATCTTACCGTTCCAAAGTAAATTAGTATTGCTTACCACTTGTAGTAACAACTAGTGCACGGATCTAGCGAAGCGAATATCAAGGGTATAAGAACTATCACACGACAAAGCAGGGTATATGTGGGGCTGTAGGTAGGCTACCTATTTGCACCAATAACAAGCTCTAGCGCTGACCGTAGACAACCAAAGATACTCACACAAGGCGATATAATGGGGCAATGCAACTATATGGAGGAACGGTTGCAATGCACTAGAGAGACGCTAGCAAAGCTCAACGAGACAGGCATAAGATTGCTCAACTACGGGTGCAGTAAAGGAAACTTAGGCCTTTCACTTGATTCAACTAGCACTTCACTTTTCTTTTTGTATTTTTCTTTTTTTTTGTAACACACGCAGCTATGTAGCTCTTTTTGCTTCTTTTCAATTTTCTCTTTTTTTTGATTTTATGACTCAACTTCTTGATAACACGGCCAACAAGATATGCAAAGCACAAAACCCTAATGAGCAGCCTATCGAGCGGTAAAACTAGTCTCTTCTGGGGAAGTTCCTAGTCACGTATATCGAAAGGTTGTGTCTATGGTTGGGAACAAGCACACTGTACGCTATGTGGACTCGGAGTAACAAAAACTGAAACTAAACGACTAAGTAACACAAGATGATAGAGTAAACTCAAACCCTAAAATACTAGATGAAAGATAAAGTTGCGCAAAAACAACTACGAAAAGCAACTAAAACTCGAAATTAGTGCAAGCTATGGCTATGGCAAACCCTAACCCTAATTTTTTTGGCTTTTTCTGTATAGGAAAACACTCACAACTCAACTATGGGGTGGATTGTGGATGGCTTACCGAGGAAAACTGGAAATCTGATACCAAGATGATATGGGGTTGCCCGATCTTCTCAGTAAGCAACGATGGTGATGATGATCACGGGGTGATAGCAGCGGAGAAACACGATGATGTAGTGGATGATAACTTGTGACGCAACGGGATCTCTCGATTGGTCCCTGTCGCCAGATGCAACAGCTCTCAACCCTGCAAGATATTCGCAACTCCACACACTTGCGCACGTAGCCGCCGACCACGAAGCGGTAAGTTGCAATCGTCTAATTCCCATGGAACAGCAGATCACACAAGACTTAAACAGGATCTACAAAATATCCAAGCAATATGGTGTAGGGAATTCAATAGTTTTGCAGAGCAAACAACTAAGAACTAGGGTTTATCTTAAATGTGGTCTAAAGCCGCTAGGGGGTCGTCCAAGGCACTTATATAGGCGTCCGGGACGAGTTCTGGTCGAAAGATACAAGTAAAACCGACCCGGAATAGATCCGGTCGAGACGGACTCGGACCGGGTCCGGTCCGGGATCCGGTCGACCGGGCTGTGGACCGGCCGGTCCGGTCGGTGGTCCGGTCAACCGGGCGGCAACCGGGAAACCGCGAAGTTTCCGGTTTCTGCCCGTACGATGCGCTCCCTCCGGTTGGCGGCCGGTTGACCGGGCCGGGGACCGGGCGGCCCGGCGTGGGGGCCGGTCCGACCGGGCGCCGGACCGGCCTGGACTTCTTCTTCTCCTCTCGCGCATTCCTCCCGCTCCTCCCTCGCGCGTCCATGAGATATCTTCATGTCCAGCTCCATGTCCGGCTTCACGTCCATCTTTACGTCCAGACTGCTCCTCTCCTCCTCGTGCGATGCTTGTCTCCTCTTCATACCTGATGATACATAAGTAATAGGACTTAGGTAGTATAAAGTTCTCATCAATCAAGGTATCGTTTAGGAACAAGTTCACCTGTTGTTTAAGTAGCTTCGCACGAGCTCGTGTCATTGGTCCAATCCTGACTTCATTGGACTTGAGCTTCACAGCAGGTTCATCTTCAGTTGGTAATGACGGAGGTAGTAGTAAGGCAGGGATGTCCTCATCAGCCTCTCTCCCTACCTCGCTCCTAGTCCGTCTCGCTCCCTCTCAGTCCTCCATCCGTAGCCGACATCCACCGCGCCGGAGCCAACTCAGCGACGCTGTCAACCACACTCTGTCCGCTTCGTCGGATCTGCTTCCCCGACTCACTGGTTCATCATACCGGTCGGCGAGATCGGTACACAAAGCGCCACCATGATCCACCGAAGCAAACCGAACGGCCAACGCGCCACCTCCCCAGTCCACCAAGGTTGAACACTTTGTCCGACAGCTTTTGTTATGTATTTGATTTCCGAGACAAGTTTATTGCTTGCTTCCACTGCTTGTTATTAGCATCTGTTTTTTTTGTAATGCCTGCTAGATATTCCACTCGAGAATGCCTACGAAGAATCTCGGAGGCAAAATATCTTGCAGAATAAGATAATTGCAGCCTCGATCGGCATACTGTGGAATGGGACAAAATCATCGCACCCCAAGTCGTTGCCGAGATTTTTCACCCGTGTGATGTGCCGCCAAAAGGACGATCCCGTGGGGCTGCTGCTGAAGAAGGTATTTAGCCGCACCGCTCAAATTTCATATGTGTTGTTTGCTGATTGATTTGATGAACTTTGATTTGCAGCAGCTAGCCACTGCTCATGTTCCTAACAAAGACAGTGAGCGCGCCGATGATGCGGACATTGGTAGAAAGGAGGCGGGATTTGGTCCTATTGTTCTAGCAAGCAATCATTTGAGGGGCCACCTAGGATCAGCACATCCGGATCCTCCCGAGCTCAACATTAAGGAGGTAATTTTATAATAGTGTTTTAAACATGACATAATCTAATGTACCGAAAGAGATCAAACTGTCAACAGGAGTGGAGTGGTATAGATGGTAGAGATATAGATATAGATTTCAGATTTCCTAATTTTTTCTTCAAAATAGGATCGCCCCGGCCTCTGCATCCAAATGATGCACCCACCCTTTTATTGCAATGTTTTAGACTCCATTTAAGGTTTATAAACTCATGGGTTGCTCAAAGTGGTGACATGAATCAGCCAACATATTTCCTTTTAATCTGCTGATTGATTTTATGCATGGCAAATCGCAGAAGCAAGTGACTGCTCATGTCCCCGCCAAGCAGCATTGTAGCACAGATGTCCGAGTTCCGGTGATGCAAACGTTTGTAGGAACAAAACAGAAGGATGTGGCACTCGGGGAAGCTAAGATTAGGCGTCTTCAAAAGGACTTGGATGTGGCCACTTGGCGGAACAAAGAAATGAACCGAGGATGGAATTCTACAATTCAAGATGGCCTACATGCTCGTTGCCGATCTCGCGAAGCTAGTGGCTAGCAACTTGGTTACCGCTTTGGCTGATGCAGATGTCCATGAGATCAACTCGGACGATCTTGGAACAGGTGAAAGCACGAGCGTAAACTCGCACTCATCTTTGCGAGTAGATGATTTTCAAAGGGTGATGCAAGAGCCGCTATATGAATAGATTGTTGTTTCAGTTGATGATGTCCCCGGTTCTTTTGTTTACTTATGTGCTTGGTAGTACTTAGGGGAACTAGCTTGTACAAGTATTTTTTTTCCGATAAAGTTGTACAAGTAAATGGCACATGCTTCGCATGTTTGACCAATTAAGTTAAAAAGCTTCACAAAATCCTGCTATCATGTAGGCGGGCTTGCATTGGCTTTCAACCCAAGTGACTGTTGACTGGCAATCTGTAATATGTACCCTCTCGTTGCACTTAATGGTATCCAAGCCCTTGGGCCCCCTCCTTTGTTAAAAAAAGATCGAATTCTTATTGCATCGAAGTTGTTTCACTAAAAAAAGAGCTCTCACGTGCAAGGCACGTGCAATTTACTAGTATATACTACTAGTAGAGATGGTACACCTAGACATTAGAGATTTGTTTGTTTTAAAGATATTTTTAATTGTGTACAAGATGGAAAATATAACTTTAGCAAATTCCTAGTATTTTTCATGGTCGATGTAAAAAAAGTATTTTTCATGGTTGATGTAAAAAAACAAGTTTTTTTCATGGTCGATGTAAAAAAAGAGAGAAAACATGTCTCATAAAAAGCCTTATGGTTAGCACAATTTTTTTACGGAGTAACTCTTTTTTACATAGCCCAAATTACTATTCGATTTTCCATTGAAATATTTTATGTGTATATAGCAAGCGAAGAAGTACACATGCATTTTTCGTTTTATTCTTTTTTGACATTTCAAAATGTATAGAAGATGAATTTCGAAATAAAGAGATCATATGCACCCAAGAACCAACAAGCATATCCCCTTGACCCCGAACCTACTCAGGGCCCTTTTGTTGTGCCTTTTTTGGCTTTTTGGCTTTTGGATTTTGGAAGCCAAAAACAAAGATCCTATTCTTTTGGCTTCCAAAATCCAAAAGCCAAAAAGCCAAAAAAAGCCACAACAAAAGGGCCCTCAGCTTCAGACCTGGGATTTCGTAGGCTAGGGTTCCACAGTTTTCCACCAACCAGTAATAATTTCAACTCTGCCCCAAAATTCCCGCCGAAATCCCCCCCGCTTCCAAAATTCAAAGCGATGTGAAATAAGTACAGTGTCGATCTTATCCCCCGGACCGCTCAATTCAGACCTATCACCGGCGGCGCCGAACCCCGCATCTCTCTCTCACGCTTCCACCTTGCATGACCCACCGGATCATCTCACACGCCGGCGCCGGCCCACTGTCCCACTCCCACACCAAGCACTACTCGCCTTCTCATCGGCCACCGTAGTGACCGACGACGTTCCACCGTCTCCCTTGCTTTTTAGCAAGCCGGAGTAGCTTCCACCTCCCCCCACCCCCACCGACGACCATTGTACCATACGAGCTCCTCCGTAGCCGACTTCCACCGCCGCCTTGTCGCCGACATTCACCATCGCCGGGTTCTCGTATCTTAATCCCCGACTCCTTCCGTCCACCGGACAGGAGAGATGGGTACACAAAGCGCCTCCATGGTCCACGGCAGGAAACCAAAGCGTACACGCGCCCACTCCCAAGAAGGTTGATATGGCCGCTTTCGTTATGCAGGTGATTTCGAAAAGTATTTTTTTGCTTACTTGCACCGCCATCTCATTAGCATTTTTTTTGTAATGCATGCTAGATATTATTGCACTACAGAATGAATTAAAAGAGGAACGGAGACGGAAGATATGTAGCAGATTTGCAAGCCGTGTGGGCACAAACATCTGTAACGCTATTGCCTCTAGTGCAAACCTGAACAAAATCGGAGAAGAACCCTTTCCCCTCCCCAAAGATAAAGAACAATGTTATGATTCACAATTTGATCCTGCTGAGCCTCTTGGAGAGCTGACTCAGGAAGATGCCTTGCCTGACCATTCTCCTCAACCCCACCAGGTGATTTCTGTGTTTTTACTTTGAGATATCTGTTGCAACTTCCATGTGTTGTATACTTGTATCCTGAATCCCACCAAACATGTTCACATGCCACCTCTAGGTCTCCTTAACGCATCATATATATGTTTCAGCATGCACGTCATCCTTTATTGTTCTTCATTCTATTCCATTTGCATATCATCATATATGGGACTTCTGTAGACTGAAATATCGTTTATGTGTGCTAGGAATCTGCAGCTTCAAGTAAGAATTTCGCAGGAACCACCAATGAGAGGAAGACCATTCAACAGGCACCTGAATCGGTGATAGAACAACTGCAACCAAAAAAGAAATCTGCTTCTGCTACTAGACAGTCTCAGCGATTCATGGCACTAGTTGAAGAAAATAACGAAAATGCTAAGAGTACTGAAATAAAAAAACGTGGTGAACACCCCAAGCGGTTGAATCAGCCACCTGTTACCAATCCAGTCAACCAGCGACAATCGGCAGCAGAATCCAGTTTCCACAAGCAACTTCTCGGCCACAATTGGCAGCAGAACCAGCTTCCACAAAGAACTTCTCAGCCACAATTGGCAGCAGAACCAGCTTTCACAAGCAACTTCTCAACCACAATTGGCAGCATAACCAGCTTCCACGGCAACTTCTCAGCCACAATTGGGATCAGCAGTAGCTGTGGTAGGAAATACTGCCCAAGGACACACCGTACCGAGCCCCACTCGACACAACCACAACTGGCCAAACACTGCTAGCACAACATCAACAAACCGTTGATGATCTCCCACTGACCCATATTAGTCCTGCCATAGACAACTCCCCTGAGGATGAGCCCCACACCGAAGAAGGTACATTTTCCAATGCTTATAGTTTCATTCTCCGTTATAAAGTTATACTTTATAGATAAATATATATATATCTACCTTGATAGCTTGATGTAATGCTTAACTTTGTAGTTGCACCACGATCAAGAAAAACGAGGGGCCCAACAGTAGGGAAAATGTTCGTAGCTAAGCTTGCTGGGATGGAATCAAGATTTCGCCTTTCATCTATCGTAGGTGGCAGAAGGCCACTGGACCCGTAAGAATCTTGTAAATTAGCATCGGATGTAGGAATTTTCGTCGGAATGAAATTCCTATCTTCCCAACATGGAAAGAGCACGTAGACACCTCTCGCGCATTTTGAAAAATTAGTGCACAGGTTACACGTAAGTCATCTTTCTCTTGGTAATGTTACTCATACTAGTATACCACATTGGCACGTCCCGTTCCTTCTAGCTTGTTGTTGGCTCTATGTATATCGCACCAACGGTTTATATTGTTGTGAACAGTTAAGGTTCGAGTTCGATGAGGACCAAGAGGAAGTAAAGCATGTTCTCAACAATCTATTCTCAGACTGTCTGCGCCAGTATCGCAGCAGGCTAAAGAAGAAATACTTCACTGGAAAGATTACTGGGAGTGTTCCAACTAGATCTCCTCTTAAGCAAATGACTCGACAAACAAGTGGGGAGATCTTGTGAAGCACTGGTCTGATCCAAAGAATATGGTATGATTTGTAAGACTGAGACCAGATCACATCTTGGATTCTTATTTATAGCAAGTGTCTCACTAGTCTCCTTTTTGCAGAATTTGGCTAAACAGAATCCGAAAAACCGCGGTAAACTACTTTTACCTAGCCGTACGGGATCTCGTAACCTTATAGTGCACATTCGGCAAAAAGTAAGGACATGTTGTTTTATACTCGCTATTTAGAAATATTTTAGTAAAAGATCATGCAGAGTATATACACCAGTGTGCAGCTTATATTATGATCCTCCATTTCAACCACGTTATTCGATTTATAAATGGTAGTACTAAAATGCAGATGTTACATAATGCAAGTAAAAGGGAACCAAACAAAGAGATGACTCTGCCAGAGATTTTTGAAGCATGCCGAAGAACAAACTTGAAGTGATTGGAGAAGTCGCACGAGTGTTCTTGTAAGTCTTCTCTAAGATTGAAATTTTGTGACGACTCACATCCCAACTTGTAGGAGTAGTAAAGTACATGTCAATATGATATTATAGATGTTTATTAAAATTCATGTGATGTGAATCAGACATGCCAAACTGTAGGAATAAAAGTAGGTCATACACATGATAAATCTACTATCAACAAGTTTCTCTGTAGTAACTATCATGTTTACACATGTGTACGAACTGAATTTTTTGCAGGAAGATATGAAATTAGAGATGGCAAAACCCGGTAAAAACGGTCTGGAAACAACCGATGAAGAATGTGTGAAGGCATTTTCCATGGCAATAAAAAAGAAAGGCATTGCCAAAAACACTTTCTTACGGAATGCTGGACTGGTGAAGTGCAAGTCCATGTCCAAGTCAAAGTATTTGCATGCTCAAGTTCTAGAGGAGCAACTCCAAGTAGAACGAGCTGCATCAGCCGCGCTAAGACTAGAAGTCGACAATTTTAGAACGATAGCAAGCACGTAAGGAGGCCCTACCGGAGCAGGTTAGGAATGCTAGTAAGTAGTAAGAAGAGTATCTCGCTAGATAATTGGAGATGAACGGGGACAAGTGACAGGTCAGTACCTTGGTCTTGTAAAATGGTTCCTTAGTCCGAGCATATTTCGTAGGTGCATTTATCCGCAATTGCTATGATCTTGGTGGTCGTTTCCTTGTTGTGATGTGGATTTTTTTGAACCGGAACCCCGCTGATTGTTAATATTATAAGTGGATTACCTAGCCCTTTCCATCGCTCCGACTTGTGGTTCCGTTGGCTTGTGGATGAAGCTTGACATGGTATCGTAGCCCATAGTCTCAAGTTCGAGTCATCGCTTTCGCAAACCTTCTCTTCTCTTCTCCCGGTCTAGCCCTTTCGTCGGTTTGGACTTTTTGTTGCGTTGGCTATGTTGAGATGTATAAAGTGGATTGCCTAGCCCTTTCCATCAGTTCGGACTTTTGGTCGCGTTGGCTAGTGCATTAAAGCTTGACACTGATGATTTTCTGTGATCCATTGATTTCCAGCTTTCTACATATAGCCCAGGTCTAGAAGCTTGTCAACTGGTCTGGTTCATTCATCGATGTATTGAGTGCAATGAACGGAACAGTGGCTTCTCCTTTGTGTTGTGCTGCAACTCAACAGCTTGTTCCCGCTTCGTAGAGGCGAGTTGTGAACAGAGATACTTATGTATGCTACCAAATTTCGACTCCATATAATCAATAGCTTAACAACCGTCTAATTCAAAATCTCAACACCGTAGCATTTACCTCCTCGCCTATCGAATACAATTATTTCACACACCGAAATATTTTGTACGCGTTTTGAATTGGAGAACATGGGAACCGACTTTGGTTCCGATTATGACTTGATGTGACCCTAGGCCCCGGATTCCCGAGCAGTAAGGTATGTGTCAAAACAAAGAGATTACGAAGTGCTAATTCCCTTTTTTTGTAAGTCCTGGTGGCATTGACACTCCTTTCTTACTTGCTATATTTTTTTGGTGTTTATATATAATAGAGAATTACCAGCTTATTGTCGAACCCGTTAGATTTTGGGCAATAATTGTTAAGTGGATACTTCTTAATTAAAGTTTATCATGTCATGTAGATGGATTTGTGAAAGATGCAGCGGGTCGTTGATCATCTACATGGGATTCCCATCTACATGTATGTTCATGGTTTCATGGAGTACTTCAGCTCATAGCATCCACATACGATCCTGCAAGATTTGCATTTTTTTGACCTTGCAAGATTTGCATTCAATGTATCGCCAAGGCGCGTCCGTGAGAACTCTAGAAACATCTTCGTCAGACTCATTTTGGTGCGCGCAGTTCCCGACCGAATCCAATGAATTTTGATCGTTCTCTTAAAAAAAAGGAACTTTGACCGTTGGATCAAGCGTTGGAGAACTGATGTGCCAACGGCCAATAATTGCTTGTGCATCATAGTGATGGCTTATCTGATTTCAAAAACTGAGATTTTTTTATATATAGTGGATAGATGGACAGATATAGATATAGATGGACAGATACAGATATAGCTTCGACTGTAGCCACACTCAAACTCAAAATCAGTCGAGATGCAAAACGACTAGCCAATTAAGTCCGAAATATTTCAGAGGGCATTTATGAATTGCAGTTCGGAGGATATGGGAGTAACTGATTTTGTTTGTGATAATGGCTTGATATGACCGCTGGGAATAAATGGAGTACTAGTATTTATTATAGTATCATGGAGTACTACTATTTCTATAGTGGGTAGTATCATGGAGTACTAGTATCATAGTCATGCTATATATTTTTTTTAGAATCTCAATGCCAATTTGTGTACTGTACAAGATTTGTTTAGCATTAACTTTTCTCGTTGTTTGCGCTATGATACAGTATCTACCTATGTACTCTAATCTCCTCTCTCCTACTTAATTAGCTGCCACATCAGCATTTTTGTGAGACCGATGCGCATGATACTAGCACTATGGCTAGCCTTAGTATTTGGACCGTCTACTTGGCTATTTTCAGAAAACGGTGGGGTTTTCCCCTCCGTCCACCTCCAAAAATAATATTAGTATTATATTACTTGGACCATAGTCATAATCAAAATAAAATTTCAGTCGTTCGGCAAAATGTCCCGCCAGTCCTGAAATATTTCAGACGTGTTTTCAATGGGATTTTGAAGATAGATAGTGATCATTGTAATCGATATTCAACGTGATGATGATCTGATGTGTAACTCGGCCTTGAACATAGGTACTAGTACGGTGATACGTCTCCAACGTATCTATAATTTCTTATGTTCCATGCTAGTTTTATGACAATACCAACATGTTTTAGTCATACTTTATAATGTTTTTATGCATTTTCTGGAACTAACATATTAACAAGATGCCGCAGTGCCAGTTCCTGTTTTCTGCTGTTCTTGGTTTCAGAAATTCTACACAGGAAATATTCTCGGAATTGGACCCCACGAAGATAGAAGTCGATATTTTACCGAGACGGACCCAGAGAGCCAGAGAAGGGCCAGAGGGGGGCCAAGGGGCCTCCACACCATAGGGGGCGCGGGTGGGCCCCTGGCCGCGCCCAGATATGGGGTGGGCCCCACGGGACTCCCCCGACGCTGCCCTTTCGCCTATATATTTCTTCCATCGCAAAAACCCTAAATCAATCAGTCATATTCCACGAAGAGTTACGTAGCCGCCGCCATCGCGAAGCCAAGTTCGAGGGACAGAAGTCTCTGTTCCGGCATGCCGCCGGGACGGGGAATTACCCCCGGAATCCATCTCCATCGACACCACCGCCATCTTCATCGCCATTGTTTTCTCCCATGATGAGGAGGGAGTAGTTCTCCCCCGAGGCTGAGGGCTCTACCGTAGCTATGTGGTTCAATCTCTCTCTTATGATGTGATCTTTATGTGATCATAGGCTTTACAATCTAGATGACATATGCTACTCAAGTGTTTTATTATGTGAACTTCGGGGTTACTGTGACCTCGGTGTAAGGGTACAGTGTGTGCGCCGTGTGTAACTCCCTTATGAATTGTGGTGTGTTAGTACCTCCTATGAATGCTCACGATGATAGTGTGGGGTGTTTATTAGTACTTGGGAATACACCTTTCAGGTGTGCTTTTGCACACTTGCCCAATGAATTTGAGTTCTTTATCCAACAAGAGAGTGTTTTCAGAGTAGTATGATGAAGTGCTTATACTTATATTCAATTATGATTGCAATGTTGAGAGTGGCCACTAGTGAAAGTATGATCCCTAGGCCTTGTTTCCAAATACTGCAAACACAGCTTATTTACTGTTTTACTGCATATTTATTTCGTGCAATATTTATTTCAGATCGCAATTACCGTTTACCACCATCTATACCACCTGCCTTTTAATATCTCTTCTCCGAACTAGTGCACCTATACATCTGACAAGTGTATTAGGTGTGTTGGGGACACAAGAGACTTCTTGTATCTTAATTGCAGGATTGCTTGAGAAGAATATCTTTGACCTCTACCTCCCTGAGTTCGATAAACCTTGGGTGATCCACTTAAGGTAAACTTGCTGCTGTTCTACAAACCTCTGCTCTTCGAGACCCAACACTGTCTACAGGAATAGAAGCGTGCGTAGACATCATACGGTCTTACAATTTATTGTTATTATATTTGGTCCTTAGCCAAATTCAATACCTCATTCCTGCGGTAAAACTTCCCGCCCACTAAATACAAATGTTTCACACACTTCCAAATTCCTATTCTACCCTCGTAAAGATGACATCAATGTCCATGTATAAGTCAGTTGGTGGGGGGTCTGCCCTTCATTTTCTCGATCACCACCTCCCTATCCCGGAAACTCCTCCAAAATCCAAAATTGAAAATCTCTGTCAAGCGCTACAATCTCCCGCCAATAAATTCCGAAATAGTCGCTACGCGTTTTTGGATTTAAGTTTTTTTTAGGAGATAGTACATGGGAACTGATTTCGGTTGTGATTATGACTTGATGTGACCATAGGCCTTGGATTCTTGAACAGAGGCACTACGCCGGTCTACCATTTTTCTAGTACTAATATTGTTTCTACTGTAGCAATGTTCAAAGTTCAAAATCTCAGTCGAGAGGCAAAACCCCCCGCAAAATGAATCTGAAATATTTCAGACGCGTTTTTGAATTGAACTTTGGATAACTTGGGTGTAAATGATTTTATGATGATGGCTTGATGTGACCCCTGGCCTTTTTTTTGCTGAACAGGGCTACAAAGTAGCATGGTCTACCCCTGGCCTTATATATTACAATCACGAGTAATACTTGCACCATAGCCGTATTCAAAATCAATTTTCAGTCAAGCTGCAAAATCTCCAACCAATCCTGAAATATTTCGGAAGGGCTTTTCAAAATGGATTTTCAAGATACATCATGATTATGATCGTGGTAACCGATTTTCAACGTGATGATGACTTGATGTGACATTTGGCCGTAGTAGTATGGCCTCATATTTTTGTATTACTTGGACTGTAGCCAAATTCGAAATCTCATTCCAGCGGCAAAACTTCCCGCCCAAAAAATACAGATATTTCACACGCTTCTAACTTCCCATTCTACCCTCGTAAAGATGACAACAATGTCCATGTATAAGTCGGTTGGTGGGGGGTCTACCCATCATTTTTTCGATCACCACCTCCCTAGCTCCGGAAACTCCCCAAAAAAAATTCATTTCCCTCAGTCTCTCCTCTGATGATGATCATGGTAGTAACCGATGTTCAAGGTTATGATGATTTGATTTTGCACTCGGCCTTGAACAGAGGTACTAGGACGGTCTCACAATTTTTTTTCATTATACTTGGACCTTAGCCAAATTCAAAATCTCATAGCGGCAAAACTTCCCGCCCACAAAATACAAATATATCACACGCTTCCAAACTCCCATTCTACCCCTGTGGAGATGACAGCAAAGTCCGTTGGTGGGGGGGTCTGCCCGTAAATTTTTGGATCACCACCTCCCTAGCCCGGAAACCCTCCCAAAAAAATTCATTTCCCTCAGACCAACCACCGAAACTTCCCAAGTCCCTCTCTCCCACCTCCACGACCACCGCACCGGAACATCCCCGCCGGACTTCCCTGGCCTACCCGAGGCCTCACGATCCTCGTCATCCGGCTGCCTGCCGGAGCCGCTTCATTGACGCCGTCATCAACCGGACCGGATCATCCCCGCCGAACCTCGAAACCATATGCTCATCCAGCAGTCCACCGCAGTTGCTTCAGCTGCGGTATTGTCCACCCCACTGGAGCCGCTTCGCCGGATCCGTCGTCCACCGCATCGGATCTTGCTCACCGACACCGCTGCGCATGAACCGGATCAGCTTCACCGGCGCCGTGCATGATCTAAACTCTTCTACTGTCGCTTTTCTATTGCTTGCCTGCAAGTTCTTGTTTAATCTTGGGGGAACCTGTTTGTGCTAACGACGCGCCAATACGTTTTTGCAGATGAGATGAGTAACCATGAAGTGTAAGGGCCGTCTCTCCAACCCCAAGTAGCACATGTAGCGTACTTCATCACCGGATCTATCAACCCCAGGAAGATCTGCTGTTACTCCCACAGAGTGCTTCTCCTAATGTAAGTCCCTTGTTTTAGCGCCATGTTCTGGGTTCAGATGCTTGTTTGTCTGAAGCTCTTTTAGTTCATTCCTAGATATGACTGTAACACCTTTCTATTT
Source organism: Lolium rigidum (assembly GCF_022539505.1). NCBI lineage: Eukaryota > Viridiplantae > Streptophyta > Magnoliopsida > Poales > Poaceae > Lolium > Lolium rigidum. The sequence continues at coordinate 181,460,228 of NC_061510.1, forward strand.
TCTAGTTCATTGCTAACTTTAAGCGATTGAACATTTTGGTTTGCATTCCCTGCTTTGTAGATGTAGCCATCATAACTTCTATCTTGCTCAGTCGTTGTTAAAAAAATTATAGGCTGCTACTACATTGTTCATGCCAATATTGTTCTCCCTGAACATGTTGGTTTGCATTCCCTGTACTACAAGTGATGCCATTGTTATTTCTATCTCTTCGTCGTAAGCTAACAAAGTAACTACCTGCTATTAGTTCCTGCATGATATCGCTCTGCCATCCTGCAGTACAAATTTATTTGAACTCGTCACAGTAGCTACTTCCATCATAATTTTGTCTGCCATCTGATTCTTCAAAAGCTGCAATATTAACTTGTTTCTCTTAATTGGCATGGCGCTCACATATAGAATGGTGAACATATTGGTGTGCATTCCCTCTTCTACAAGTTCACAGATGATCCCACTATATTCCGTTTCTGGTCCATCCTAAACAGTAGCATTAACTATCCTCTATGTGTTGCTCATTACAACTTTATATCCCGAAACAAATTGATTTGTTTCCCTCATCTACAAGTTTATGAGTGATGCCATTAAAACTCCTATCTGTTTTATTCCTAGCTATTATAGTAACATCCTGCTATTATTTAGTTCATGGCCAATTTTAAGTAATTGCACATGTTGGTTCGCATTCCCTGCTCTATAGCTTTTGGCATCGTAACTTCTATATTTGGTTTACATTCCTGCTATGTAGATCTAGCCATCATAACTTTATCTTGCTCAGTCGTTGTTACAAAAATTATGACCTCCTACTATGTTGTATGTGCCAATTTTTTACTCCATGAACATGTTGCCTTGCATTCCCTGTACTACAGGTGATGCCATTGTTTTGTATCTAGTTCATTGTAAGCTAACAAAGTAAGTATTTAGTTTGGCATGCTATCACTCTACTATCTAGCCTGTAGTACAAATATACTTGTCATACTACTAGATAATAATTTTGTGTGCCATCTTGTTCTTCAAAAGCTGCATTATTGACTTGTTTCTCTGACTTGGCATGACACTCACATATGGAATGCTGAACATATTGGTTTGCATTCCCTCTTATACAAGTTCACAGGTGATCCCACTATATTCTGTATCTGGTCCATCCTAAGCTCCAGCATTAACTATCCTCTATGTGTTGCTCATTACAAGTTTATATCCTGAAACATCTTGATTTGCATCCCTTCACTATAAGTTCAGGAGTATTATTTAGTTCACGGTCAATTTGAAGTAATTGCACTTGGCACTTGTTGGGTCACATTCCCTCCTCTTTAGCTTTTGCCATCGTAACTTCTATTTTTGGTTTACATTCCCTGCTCTGTAGATGTAGCCATCATAACTTCATCTTGCTCAGTCGTTGTTACAAAATTTATAGCCTGCTACTATGTTGTTCATGCCAATTTTGTACTCCCGAACATGTTGGTTTGCATGGGACTCGACAGTAGTAAGTCTCGTTGTTTCATTCTAACGTGCTCGTTATATTGGTCGTTGGTATGCGGCATGCACTCTTTGTTTGCTTATTGTGCGCATTACAATGATCTTGTTATAACGACGAAATGATGAGTTCCAAATTCTTTGGCAAACAATATTGTAGTGTCTTTGCCTTTCAATTGTTGTTGTCTTAACTTGTAATGTCTTTGTTTCAGATATAGGTGCTGCATGGACAACTTAAAAGATTGCCGAATCGCTTCATTGTATTGCTAGGTTTAATTACCATTCAATTTCTCTGGGTTCTGTAATATTTTTCAAAGCCTTGCAGCTGATGTAATATTTAGTTAGTTTTTATAGTTCTTTCACGCATTTTTTCTATGGTGCTTGTGGTAAGTGACGCTATCCGACAGAAATCATGTGCTGCGTAAATATTCTCAGTATCTAAATCACAAATTCCCATCCCTTAAACGGCCCAATTAAGTGAAATCACATATGTGTCGGCCCGCAAAATCCTAAAGCGCCTATTATGTCGGCATATAAACAGCAACTAAACGGGCTGGCCCACTTGCTTTAATGTGGATCCCACCCACTAATTGGGCCGGCCCACTTGCTTTAATGTGGACCCCACCCACTAACTGAGCCGGCCCTGTAACAGAAAAGTGGGCCCACGTGCTTATTGGGCCAGCCCATTTGGTAACTGGGCCGGCCCGTTAGCACAATAGTGGCCCCCACAAGCTTATTTGGCCGGCCCACTAACTTGTTGCGCCAGCCCAATTGCTTTTGTGGTGGACCCCCTTACTAACTGGGCCGGCCCGTTAACACGATAGTGGGACCCACCTTTATTATTGGGCCGGCCCGCCAACCTGTTGGGCCAGCCCACTTGCTTTATGGCGGACCCCACTCACTAACTGGGCCGGGCCGTTTACACGAAAGTGGGCCCCACCTGCTTATTGGGCCGGCCCGCCAACCTGTTGGGCCAGCCCACTTGCATTATGGTGGACCCCACTCACTAACTGGGCCGACCCGTTTACACGAAAGTGGGCCTCACCTGCTTATTGGGCCGGCCCACTATCTTGTTGGGCCAGCCCACTTGCTATATGGCGGACCCCACATACTAAATGGGCCGGCCCTTTAACAGGAAAGTGGGACCCACTTGTGCTTTTGGGCCGGCCCACTAGCTTGTTGGGCCAGCCCATTTGATCTATGGTGGACCCCACTTACTAAATGGGCCGGCCCGATAGCAGGAAAGTGGGACCCACATGCTAATTGGGCCGGCCCAATAACTTCTTGGGCCGGCCCACTTGCTTTATGGTGGACCCCACTTGTTAAATGGGTCGGCCCGATAATAGGAAAGTGGGCCCCACATGTCTTGTGGGCCGGCCCTTTTGCCAGTTGACCGGTCAAACGAGTGCATTCGGCCCGGCCCACATGCTTAGTGGGCCGGCCCATTTAAATTTTGACCAGTCAACCTTAGAGGTTAGGCCCGACCCACGTAACTAATGGACCAGGCCAGCTATATAGTTGACCGGTCAAACTAAGTCAGCTGCCCCGGCCCGCAAACTAAATGGGCCGGCCCGCTTAAGGCGTGGCAGGCCTCGTGTGGGCCTACCATCTACCACGGGGTTTCAGCCGGTTAACGGTGTTAACTGGCAGTTAACGGCGTCTGCCACGTGTCAGTTTGCATGACGTCAGCAGTCAACGGGCTCCCGAAAACACTTCTGCAACGGTCCGATTTTCCGTGGCGGAAGGGCGCCCAAACACGACGGACCGATAAAAACGTCGTAGGACTTTGCCTGACGCAGTTTCGACAACAGAACCCATATCGTCGGGTTAGGCCCATAGGCGACGAAAAATGGCCCTTAGTGGACGATTTTGGGACGTTGTCTATCATAACTTTTCTTGTAGTGTTAAGAATGACAGCAGGAGAAAGACAATTAGACTTTATTTTGTGGTATTTGCTGTTAAACGCTAAATACAAAGTTGTTTGTCAACACTAGTTGTTAAATCTTATGTCCAGACAGTTCAAAAAAAATCTTATGTCCAGGGTAGTTGTATTGGTACACATTATCAAAACCTTATGCTAGTACAGAATATATTACCCAAATCTCATGTTCTTATGTGGTTATAATTTCAATGGATATTTTGTCATATGGTAATTCATTTGTGTGTAGCATATGTAACAAGTGTGACTCATATTCTCATTTCCACAGAGTGTCTACAAAAGTTCACACCAAAATTCATTTGTTTGTAGCAAACATGCTCACGTACTGTACATTGGTGTCACGATGTAGGGTCATGCTCTTGTCAAGCCAACTAATGACAAATAATGTGTTATGTGAAATAATTTCCCCAAATGTTGGTGTTTTGTGATAAAAAAATCCCCAACTTGTGTGCTAAGTGATAAAACCACTCATTCAATAGACCGAGCCTTAGGCATGTATCATTAGATTTTTTTAGGAAGGCTGCAAATATTTATTTTGAATACTGCGTTGCTACTTGCTAGGATTTGAACTCAGGACCTTGTAGGTCTGATACCATTTCGAATTGCATGCTCTAGCAAGTTCATCCAATAGACCGATATGTTGGAACTTGGAAGACCCTAGGCAATTATATTAAGCACACACCATTCCATATGGTTAACCATTGGCATGAAATGACACTTATATGTGTTTGAGTCTATATGTGGATTGCTTAGCCCTTTCCATCAGTTCGGACTTTTGGATGCGTTGGCTACTGCATGAAGCTTGACATTCATACTTATCCTAAAAATTGTTGCTGCTGCCCTCTGTTGCCCAACATAAATTATTTTTGAGCCATAATTTGTTTGCCCTTTCCATCAGTCCGGACTTCCGGTTGCGTTGGCAGTGCATGAAGCTTGACAATATGAACATCAATTATTTTTGAGCCATAGTTTGTTTGTCATTACACCTTTTGAGCAGTCTCACTGATATTATTAATTTGTTCTTATATGCACAGTTCCATGATAAATCTCATCTGCATTTCTCGCCAATGCATGTTAGGTCTTCCACTCGAGAATGAGTACGAAGAGCAATGGAGGCAAACTATCCTGCATAATATCTGAGTTGCAGCCTCGTTGGGCCTAACACTACATCCTTCTACAAGGTCTAGTGCAAAAACGCCACCCACCTCCCTCACAAAGGATACGGAACATTCCTCTGATTCAGAATTTGATCCTGCTGATTGTGATGGCGAGCTGACTCGGGAAGATGCCCTGGTCGACTATCCTCTGCAACACAACAAGGTGAGTTTTCTCTGTCCTGTCATCGAATTATTTGTCCCAACTTCCAATTGTTGTATCCCGGTGATGGCGTGTATTTCACACGTTCGTTGGGCAACCCCAAGAGGAAGGTATGATGCGCACAGCAGCAAGTTTTCCCTCAGAAAGAAACCAAGGTTTATCGAACCAGGAGGAGCCAAGAAGCACGTTGAAGGTTGATGGCGGCGGGATGTAGTGCGGCGCAACACCAGAGATTCCGGCGCCAACGTGGAACCTGCACAACACAACCAAAGTACTTTGCCCCAATGTGCTGATTGTGATGGCGAGCTGACTCAGGAAGATGATTGTTTGCAGAGAAAATAGTAAAAACAAGTATTGCAGCAGATTTGTATTTCAGTATTAAAGAATGGACCGGGGTCCACAGTTCACTAGAGGTGTCTCTCCCATAAGATAAAAGCATGTTGGGTGAACAAATTACGGTCGGGCAATTGACAAATAGAGAGGGCATAACAATGCACATACATGACATGATAAGTATAGTGAGATTTAATTGGGCATTACGACAAAGTACATAGACCGCCATCCAACTGCATCTATGCCTAAAAAGTCCACCTTCAGGTTATCATCCGAACCCCTCCAGTATTAAGTTGCTAAACAACGGACAATTGCATTAAGTATGGTGCGTAATGTAATCAACAACTACATCCTCGGACATAGCGCCAATGTTTTATCCCTAGTGGCAACAAGACAACACAACCTTAGAACTTTCTCGTCACCGTCCCAGGTGTCAATGCGGGCATGAACCCACTATCGAGCATAAATACTCCCTCTTGGAGTTAAAAGTAAAAACTTGGCCAGAGCCTCTACTAGAAACGGAGAGCATGCAAGATCATAAACAACACATGTATAATAACTTGATAATTAACATGACATGGTATTCTCTATCCATCGGATCCCGACAAACACAACATATAGAATTACGGATAGATGATCTTGATCATGTTAGGCAGCTCACAAGATCCAACAATGAAGCACAATGAGGAGAAGACAACCATCTAGCTACTGCTATGGACCCATAGTCCAGGGGTGAACTACTCACTCATCACTCCGGAGGCGACCATGGCGGTGTAGAGTCCTCCGGGAGATGAATCCCCTTCCGGCAGGGTGCCGGAGGAGATCTCCGAATCCCCGAGATGGGATCGGCGGCGACGGCGTCTCGGTAAGGTTTTCCGTATCGTGGTTTTTCGCCTCGGGGTTTCGCGACGGAGGCTTTAAGTAGGCGGAAGGGCAGAGTCGGGGGCTAACGAGGGGCCCACGCTATAGGTCGGCGCGGCCAGGGCTTGGGCCGCGCCGCCCTATAGCGTGGGCCCCTCGTTAGCCCCACTTCGTGTGTTCTTCGGTCTTCTGGAAGCTCCGTGGAAAAATAGGGCCCTGGGTCTTCGTTTCGTCCAATTCCGAGAATATTTCGTTACTAGGATTTCTGAAACCAAAAACAGCGAAAACGAGAACCGGCACTTCGGCATCTTGTTAATAGGTTAGTTCCGAAAATGCACGAATATGACATAAAGTGTGCATAAAACATGTAGGTATCATCAATAATATGGCATAGAACATAAGAAATTATCGATACGTCGGAGACGTATCAAGCATCCCCAAGCTTAGTACTGCTCGTCCCGAGCAGGTAAAACGATAACAAAGATAATTTCTGAAGTGATATGCCATCATAACCTTGATCATACTATTTGTAAACATATGTAGTGGATGCAGCGATCAAAACAATGGTGATGACATGAGTAAACAGGTGAATCATATAGCAAAGACTTTTCATGAATAGTACTTCAAGACAAGTATTAATAAGTCTTGCATAAGAGTTAACTCATAAAGCAATAAATCAAAGTAAAGGTATTGAAGCAACACAAAGGAAGATTAAGTTTCAGCGGTTGCTTTCAACTTGTAACATGTATATCTCATGGATAATTGTCAACATAGAGTAATATAACAAGTACAATATGCAAGTATGTAGGAATCAATGCACGGTTCACACAAGTGTTTGCTTCTTGAGGTGGAGAGAAATAGGTGAACTGACTCAACATAAAAGTAAAGAGAATGGTCCTTCAAAGAGGAAAGCATCGATTGCTATATTTGTGCTAGAGCTTTTATTTTGAAAACATGAAACAATTTTGTCAACGGTAGTAATAAAGCATATGAGTTATGTACATTATATCTTACAAGTTGCAAGTCTCATGCATAGTATACTAATAGTGCCCGCACCTTGTCCTAATTAACTTGGACTACCGGATCTTTGCAATGCACATGTTTTGACCAAGTGTCACAATGGGGTACCTCCATGCCGCCTGTACAAAGGTCTAAGGAGAAAGCTCGCATTTTGGATTTCTCGCTTTTGATTATTCTCAACTTAGACATCCATACCGGGACAACATGGACAACAGATAATGGACTCCTCTTTAATGCATAAGCATGTGGCAACAATTATTATTCTCATATGAGATTGAGGATATATGTCCAAACTGAAACTTCCACCATGAATCATGGCTTTAGTTAGCGGCCCAAAGTTCTTCTCTAACAATATGCATGCTCCAACCATGAAGGTGGTAGATCTCTCTTGCTTCGGACAAGACGGACATGCATAGCAACTCACATGATATTCAACAAAGAATAGTTGATGGCGTCCCCGTAAACATGGTTATCGCTCAACAAGCAACTTAATAAGAGATAAAGTGCATAAGTACATATTCAATACTACAATAGTTTTTAAGCTATTTGTCCCATGAGCTATATATTGCAAAGGTGAATGATGGAATTTTAAAGGTAGCACTCAAGCAATTTACTTTGGAATGGCGGATAAATACCATGTAGTAGGTAGGTATGGTGGACACAAATGGCATAGTGGTTGGCTCAAGTATTTTGGATGCATGAGAAGTATTCCCTCTCGATACAAGGTTTAAGCTAGCAAGGTTAATTGAAACAAACACAAGGATGAACGGTACAGCAAAACTCACATAAAAGTCATATGGTAAACATTATAAGACTCCATACCGTCTTCCTTGTTGTTCAAAACTCAATACTAGATGTTATCTAGACTCTAGAGAAACCAAATATGCAAACCAAATTAGCAAGCTCTAAGTATTTCTTCATTAATGGGTGCAAAGTATATGATGCAAGAGCTTAAACATGAGCACAACAATTGCCAAGTATCAAATTATCCAAGACATTTTAGAGTTACTACATGTATCATTTTCCAATTCCAACCATATAACAATTTAACGAAGAATAACTTCGCCATGAATACTATGAGTAGAGCCTAAGGACATATGTGTCCATATGCAACAGCGGAGCGTGTCTCTCTCCCATAAAGTGAATGCTAGGATCCATTTTATTCAAACAAAACAAAAAACAAAAACAAACCGACGCTCCAAGCAAAGTACATAAGATGTGGCCGAATAAAAATATAGTTTCGGGGAGGAACCCGATAATGTTGTCGATGAAGAAGGGGATGCCTTGGGCATCCCCAAGCTTAGACGCTTGAGTCTTCTTAATATATGCAGGGGTGAACCACCGGGGCATCCCCAAGCTTAGAGCTTTCACTCTCCTTGATCATATTGCATCATACTCCTCTCTTGATCCTTGAAAACTTCCTCCACACCAAACTCGAAACAACTCATTAGAGGGTTAGTGCATAATAAAAATTCACATGTTCAGAGGTGACACAATCATTCTTAACACTTCTGGACATTGCATAAAGCTACTGGACATTAGTGGATCAAAGAAATTCATCCAACATAGCAAAAGAGGCAATGCGAAATAAAAGACAGAATCTGTCAAAACAGAACAGTCCGTAAAGATGGATTTTATTAGGCCACCAGACTTGCTCAAACGAAAATGCTCAAATTGAATGAAAGTTGCGCACATATCTGAGGATCATGCTCGTAAATTGGCGTAATTTTCTGAGCTACCTACAGGGAGATAGACCCAGATTCGTGACAGCAAAGAAATCTGGAACTGCGCAGTAATCCAAATCTAGTACTTACTTTTCTATCAAAGACTTTACTTGGCAAAACAAAACTCAAAACTAAGATAAGGAGAGGTTGCTACAGTAGTAAACAACTTCCAAGACACAAATATAAAACAAAAATACTGGAGTAAAAACATGGGTTGTCTCCCATAAGCGCTTTTCTTTAACACCTTTCAGCTAGGCGCAGAAAGTGTAACTCAAGTAACATCGAGAGATGAAGCATCAACATCATAATTTGTTCTAATAATAGAATCATAAGGTAACTTCATTCTCTTTCTAGGGAAGTGTTCCATACCTTTCTTGAGAGGAAATTGATATTTAACTAGATGACTCGTTGCGCTATCGCGCAAATGGCAGAATCAAGGCAAATTTCAAATTATAGGTTTTACCTTATTTTAGTATTCAAAATTAGCTTAAAATTTAACTGATTTAGTATAATTGTAGACACACCATTCTATTAAGGTGATGTAGTAAGGTATGCCAATTTCAGCATAAAGGCAGTAAGATATGACAATTTCAGCGCAAAGGGAAAAGCGAAACAATAGCTCATGTAAGTATTTTTCAAGGGAAAGCCCATGACCATAATATTGAAGTTCTAATACAGTCGAATGGTGCGGCAAACACGACCATCCATTATCAAATTATAAGACAAGAACTTATAGGATGGCAATTCTGCCATTTATTCATTTCATATGTAAATTATATTTTTTGTGTCTTATACCATGGGCAGTATAGAAACAGTGGCAGAAAGAGGCAATGTGGTTACCTGGTGAAACATCTTCCCTTGTTTACCTATACGTGAAGAGCAAGGGAATATTATGGCTACTATAGAAACGGAAAGCATTAAAGCTAGGGGTGCCATATGCGCGCTTCGCCGCGCCGCCTGTTAGACGTTGTCACATGGCCTGTCATGTGTGTAGCAGTGCACACTCAACTGCATCGACTGATTTGTTACTTAAGAACCTCTTAAACCCACATGTATAGTTGTGGCTGGTTTTTGTAAGTGCTTTTTTTAGGAGTTTATAATTTATATATGTACACAGATCAGTAGAGGAAAACATAGTTCCTTCAAAAAAATGTAGAGGAAAACAGAGCAGCCTACTGCTCGTGTTGTTTAAGACTTACACACATAATCCCGTAGAAAAAACAAAGCAAAAGAAATACCATGTAGTACCAATGTAATTTCTCAAATAAAATAGTTCAGAGATGAGGAATAAGATCAATTTTGTATGAGACAGTTACAATAGACACAATGCTCATCAACACTGAAATTTACAAATCCTAATTACCACAGACCACTGTGCCATTTCACTTTCAGTTCTACAATTCAACTTACGGACAGACCAACCAATATCACTTGCACCACACCTTCATGCAACTTACATTCAACATGAACCGAGTCTTCTTCAACAATCATCTTGAGTGAACAGATCAAAAGTAGTACAAATGTTCATAATACAACATTCGTGAAAAATATTTAGTTCACAAAGAGCAATGTGATACTCAAACACGAAATTACTTGGGGCTCTTGGTCAGGTTTCTTCAAGTAGTTGTATATGGTAGAGCACCGGCTGCTGAAATATTGCCTTACTGGGCCAACATTGAAGGATGATTGCTGAAAGTGCAACCGGCTGCCCCTCCTACTATGTTCGTATAGAACGCTTAAGCTACATTTCCTCTAATCGGTACCTCACTTACCGCTTAGCGCTTACTGCATTTTTTGAACCTTGATAAATACTACAGTGAGAGGATCCTGCACAACATCAACATGGATAGTGGATTAGTGGATAGCATCATCTTCAAGGCAGAGGTATGTGAAAACTTACAAATGTGCAGTACATAATCTTTCTTTTAATTGTATCGGAAGCTCATGTCGGTTCAAGATAATAGCTTTGTGAACTGTCAAGCACGCACCAGTAAGAAACTTAGCAAAATCTTATTGCTGAGATAAAAATAGATACTAAGAAAATACACCATATGTGAAAAAGCAGAAATGAGTTCTGCATTTCCATGGATGTACTAATAAAGATCACAAATAAGTACTAATCCATCAGAGTAAAATTGCTCCAGGTTTTATCAAAATCATATTTACCACAATACTGAAGAGAAAAGTGAAACTTCATTACTAACAATAAAGCAATGCAGTAAGTGCAGATTAAGAGTAGAAGCATCAAACTATTAACTGTAGCATGTTATCCTATGGATTCCTTTTTGAAAATAATATTTCAATCATTTTTTTACAGAAAATATGAATGATTAGGACTCAATTATTGTCGCTTCAAGTGTAATGGATATATCACCATGTAGCAAGACTTCATACATGTATTCATATTTTCAAAGCTCTTTATGTCTTGTAGTTTAGGTTTATTGCTCTTACAACTACATCACTTTAACTTAACTGAAGGCAGTCATAATTGGAAATTAGGAGCGGAGGATCAAATAAAGAATAAAATAATATCATTGTAGGATGCTACGTACTTGGCAAATATCTTTGCTATGAGGCCTCCAGGAAATATAACATGATTCTTCAATTTAATTTCTGTGGAGAGTTCCTTGAAGCATCATGCATCAGTTATAAGGTTGCATACACAACAAACACCGAATAATCAAGGAACGAATGTTTAGAGCCCTGATTTTACCACGGACCGAGAAGTTCAGCAGCTGAGCATAGTTTTCGGATCTAACATGTAATATACCTACACGAAAGCTGTGTTTCGTCGTAAAGTCATCCAAGTTGTGAATCAGTTCTTTACTTCCAAATACAGGTGGTCTAGTCCAGGTTGCAAAACTATCAAGCTTATTAAGGACGGGGCAAGCAAGCTAATGAACAAAGACTGAGTTAAGCAACCCTGGTCCAATTAGGACAACATTTCAAATAAAAACCCTCAAGTAAGCAAGCAAACAGATAAAAAAAGGACAATATCAAGGATAACAACGATGATTAGTCAAGTCTGCCTAGATGTGTGCCGCAGTAAATTCATGAATTGTTGACAATCAGGAGGAACAAAAGATATGAATGGAGATTTTAACCATGACAACGTCTGATGGCCAACTATTTTTTTAATGGGACACACCATGCGTAGTCTAAATCTGTGATAGTAGGTTTCGGCGTCGCGCCCGTGGTGGTACTTTTTTTATAATTGCCTGAAAAGGCATTAAATATTTAAATTTGACCATACGTTCTAAATGTAAATGGTGCAAATATTTGGGGAACATTGTGCTTTCCTTACGACTACATGCACAAGAAATTTTTATACATTGCACTAATGGCAGTGAATATCACTTGTTGTGTTGGAGATCTATACATACCATCTAATGTCAGCTAGAGACCACACAATGCTGGAGGACTCTATGAGCAATGAAAAATAAATTAATGTTTGTGAACCTACAGAATCGATCCAATCCCTCCATATGATCATTTTTTTCATAGAACCAGCTAGAATACCAATATATGATCACCTTAAACCTACACACAATTCACCAATTCAAAATAATCACACCAAAGCCATGATCTTGAAAATGAGCAGGAAAGCTATTTGCAATAGTAGTTGCAGATCCGACTAAGCGGTCGTGCATTATTAACTGGTACTAAAAAGAAGCAAACAAACAAACCATTGTACTCTCCAAATCTGGAGCAGGGTCATCTTCTAAAGTGATTAATATTAAGGAAACATAGGCTACAATACATAAGGTCACCTGATTATCTCAAAGAGGAGGATATGAGAGCTGATAGGACGTAAATAGGATTTTATATATGGTAAAATGCTGGTGAAACTGTAAACTAACTAACAAATTTTTAATTCACATCTTTTGTTTAGATTAATTTGATTTTAAGATACCTTGAAAATCTGCAATAATTTCAATTAGAGAGAAGCTCAATGGATGAGGCCAGTCCTACATAGTAGCAGGGCACAAGGCAGAACCAGCAAATTTGACCTTCAAAGGCTAGTGAAATCTACAGAGAAGTCATAAATAATATTATTAATTATATTTTAGCTGCAATTTTCATATTTGTTTAAGAACATCTATTTACCGAAGTAGTAAGTAAGCATCTAACCTGATCCTAAAGAATCGATAATTACTGAACAAGATTTAGGCTCATACCATTTTGGGAGCTTCCAAGCTGAGGTACATCACACCAACATACGGGAATCCTATTGACCAAAGTGTATTGGCCCTGATTGGAGGCAGTCAACAGCCAATACGTCTAGTGTTCTAAAGCAATCCTGTTACCAAGGGATAGTTCTGGTGAGGAAAGTGTAAAAGTGGTAACCTAATTCCGGATAAGGAAAGTGCGAAAATAAAATTATAATGCTGAGATTCTTCTCAACATGTAAGAGCAAGTTGTGATAAATTTAGTATACCTTAACAATTAATAACGATGCTGAAACATGTTCTTTGACACCCATAAAAGTCAAAATAAGTGAGTTCTCAGATCCTGCAGGGATAATTCCAACTGTTAAGGCATGCTTCAGAGAATGCAAGACAAAATTATAAGAACAAAGCTACTATAACAGAATACAAATAAGTGCAGATATATGTCAACCCAGTGCTACTATAACGAGAAAACTCTTCCTTTATGAACAAAGAAGCTACTATCTTTTTCCAACCCGAGTGCAATTGATACCTAGCGCCAGCCAACCTTCACTCCATCGGCATAGAGATCATAAAAGAATTGTTTGGATGAGGCAGCTTTTTTTCTAATGACCCTCCCTTGCAGGCACAAGCAAATCATTGCAGGGACAGGAAATTTTTCATTAAAAAGAACGAACTGCAGTTACTTTTAGGTAGAAATAGTATCGGCTAAGCTCTCAGCGACAGTGGTTTGTACTGCATCGTGCCATACGTTATTCAAGGTCCAGCAGCCTCTGCATTATAATCTCGGGTGGAGTACAAACTGAGCACGTAGCACACCATCATCCTACAAGGAAAAATAACAGAGCATTGAGTATAAATTATAGAAACACTCCAAGGATACACTCAAAAACAAACCCATGCAATAATTGTTGATTAAATTATCATGATATGCACGGAGATAATAAATGACAGTATGTGCATGTGAAATAAAAGAAACATAGTAAACAATCACATGAGCAAGAATATCATTCATATAGAAATATTACAAGACATTAGTTCACATAGAGAAATAAATATGAATATGAACCGTGGCCATGATTCCAAAACATACATTACTAACTAAAATGGATGATCTATCTCCCTGTGTAGAAAGATTCAAGCAAGTAGTGGGTTATAAGGTTGCATAATATATTGAAACCTGAATACCAAAGTAAAGCATGGAGCGTGACCTTCCTTAGGAGCTCGTGATCATAGGCTCTAGTGAATAGTGCAATTCTAAACATCATATATAACATCTTAAAATTCACATATCATCACAATAATGGTCCATTAAAATGCGTTTAGACGAGTTCCCAATTCAACCATAGGATGGACCAAAAATCCACAAATGCAGTTGTAACTGAAAAAAGCATTGGTTCATTGTACATCCCAGCAACCATTGCAGCAGGCACATCAGAACCGGCTAAAGATTGAGGTTTTGATGGGAAGAAACCTGCTCTCGCTGTCACCGTGTGGTCCGTGGAGCTCCCAAGCTCTGGCAGCCGCTCCTCTCTGTTGGTCCACTCAGGGGCGTTGGATTGGTGGATCTCTGTAAAGAATTTTGGAACAAAATGTATGCTAAGTTACACTGAAATAAATTCATAAGGAATTTTAGTTCAAATACCTATATATCATTACAGTCAATAATAATTTCAGTGAATAAATGTCAAACTCTGGTGGTGACACTGCTGCCATTGCAAATGTCAGGGGAAATCTTCGTTGAAGGACTTTCCTGCCATCCTAAAAATACAAGCTGAGCACCTTCCTCCAATGTTTACTGCACCTTCGGCTGGGGAATAATATGAGCATATAAGATGGATGCTGAAATGCTATCACAAAACGCTAACAACATAGCACAAAGATTAAACACGAATATACAAAATTAAGTTCTTCCTAAATTTATAAGACATGTAAGACATGAGGGAATTCTGTCCAAACAGTGGAAGAAGCTCTCCATTTTACCAAAGAATAACAACATACCGCTGAGGCCATTAAGTTTGTGTCTATCTCTGCAGGGTAGGAAGCACACATTTGTGGATTACCACTATCTTTGTCAATATCTCTAAGGATTAAACCAGCATAGTTCCCTGGAAAAAAAATGCAGATTCTTTAGCTGCAGCCCAACTAAACAGAACACGTAAACAATATCTACAAGTTTCTCAGAAATGAACTGTGCACGGAATCGTTTACAGCATACCCAGAATATGACCAAAGCTACCCGAGGAGAAAAGCTCTGAACAGTTCTACAAATTTCTGACCTATATTTTGGTCCAGATGATAACAATAGAAAAATAAACGAACTGAACAAAAGAGAGGATATTAAACATTTTATTAGCAAGTAGCTGCTGAATGGGAGAACACTGGCCAAAACAGACCTGTTGAGCAAGAAACGCCAATTCAGTGTGTTTGATAGGATCACAAAATTCTACCATTTGTCCCCTTCGTATATATCTCTGAAAGCAGGGTGTAAACCATCTACAAAGAGGAACTATTGTTA
The DNA here is from genome assembly GCF_022539505.1 of Lolium rigidum. Classification (NCBI taxonomy): domain Eukaryota; kingdom Viridiplantae; phylum Streptophyta; class Magnoliopsida; order Poales; family Poaceae; genus Lolium; species Lolium rigidum. The sequence continues at coordinate 181,475,573 of NC_061510.1, forward strand.
GCAAATGAAACAGAAGGAAATGAAAAGCCAAAACACAACATACAAAGAAAAGATGCATACGACGAGAGCTATTGATGTCAGAAAATTGTACCTAGTAGCACATACGAACATGGTCATTTCTTTAATGGAGAGCGTAAAATCATGGTAAATTTCTGATTTCCCAATTTGGCTCTTTGAATTCATCCTGCTAAAGTTTGAATTACCATCCTGTGTAATCTTCATTGAATTCATATGGCAAAACTTACGACATCAGACCTGAATCAAAAGAAAGATTAAGTCCCCATCAGTAAATACGTGAGTGCATGACTACTGAATTAGGGCTATTTGCTACTTAAAAACTTCCATGACCCATGTCTCCACCGCCATTTGCGCGATAGCGCAACCGGTCATCTAGTGTGCTTTAATTGGCCAAGGGAACGATGATTGACCGGCACGAGAGCTATCGATCAGACTTCAGAGGCAGGGAAGAAGTTTCTAAGACATCGATGCAGTATATGGTTTGGCAATTGGCAAAGCAAGCATATTAAGCAAAAAAGGATCGGCATCTGCCAACCTGCCTACGATCGGATGTCCGGATGTGTACCCATGGGTGTGTATATGTATCTACGGTCCACGATGGCAACAATCGGCTCGATCGAGCAGCCGCTGGAGAAAGCGATAGAGGCTGGAAGACGAAGAAAAAAGGTAGGCTATAGGAGGAGGCGTCAAAATCGTTACAGCCGGGGAGTCCCTGTCCGGCCACGGGCAAATGCATCGCTACTTTCACGTACACGCACAAAAACAGGGAGTGTAGAGGTAGATGGCTAGGTGGAGAAAAAGACGCATGCTTGTAGATTCAGCAAAAGAAGCAGCAAATCTTAGTACTGTACTCCTTCCTTCTCATGCGTGCGCGCGTCGTCAGCTCAGATGGAGGCGTCACGGTGGGGACTTTACCTGGAGGAGATGCGCCGGCGGCCGGCGGGGATGGACTTGGAGGAGACGTAGAGCCGCTGATGGCGCGCGGGAACCGGACTTGGAGGAGACATGGGGACGGTCGCCGCCGCCAGCCCACCACCGCATCGTTGACCCGCGACAATCGCCGCTCCCGCACCTCGCATCTAGAGGCGGGCCGACCGTCACCTCCACGGTGCGCCCCAGCCTCCTCTTCGTCACCTGGGCGGCCGGCGCAGCTCCGCCTCCCTCCTCCTCCCGTCGTCGTCGCCGCCACACAGGTCGCCGCCGCCAACCCACCACCGCGCCATCGACCCGCGATGCACAGCAGCCGCCCTTCCCCGCACCGGCCCAGCCCCATCGCACCGCTGCATCGTCGAGCCGCCTCTGTTCCCCGTCTGCCTCCACTCGAGCGAGGCTGAGAAGGGAGGAGGAGACGCGGGGATTGGGCGCTTCGGCGATCTAGGGTTTTCACTGCCCCACACGCGCAGGAGAAGGAAGGTGACTCGAACGAGCGGGTGTGGCTGCCTCCGACCGGTGGCCCGCACACGCAACTGGTCCCATTAGTCATTGGCTCGTTTGGATAAGCAAAAGGTGAGAAAAAATTCACCACATCCGACGGCTGAGGAAGAAAGTGGGAGGTGGGTTTCACAAATGTGCGACCAGGATTGATTTGCCCCCTTCAGACCCCTGGTTGAGAGGGTAGTGTTTCAACATTTATAGAAGTAATATTACCTTCCTTCATATCAATAGTGGCACCAACGGTTCGAAGAAAAGGTCTTCCCAATATAATGGGGCAAGATGCATTGCATTCAATATCCAAGACAACAAAATCAACGGGGACAAGGTTATTGTTAACCATAATATGAACATTATCAACTTTCTCCAAAGGTTTCTTTTTAGCATTATCGGCGAGATTAACATCCAAATAACAATTCTTCAATGGTGGCAAGTCAAGCATATCATAGACTTTTTTAGGCATAACAGAAATACTTGCACCAAGATCACATAAGGCATTACAATCAAAATCTTTGACTCTCATTTTAATGATGGGCTCCCAACCATCCTCTAGCTTTCTAGGAATAGAAGTTTCAAGTTTTAGTTTCTCTTCTCTAGCTTTTATGAGAGCATTTGTAATATGTTTTGTGAAAGCCAAATTTATAGCACTAGCATTGGGACTTTTAGCAAGTTTTTGCAAGAACTTTATAACTTCAGAGATATGGCAATCATCAAAATCTAAATCATTACAATCTAAGGCAACGGGATTATCATCCCCAAGGTTGGAAAAAATTTCAGCAGTTTTATCACAAGCAGTTTTAGCAGTTTCAGGTAATTTTGCGCGCTTTGCACTAGGAGTAGAAGCATTGCTAACACCAATTATTTTATCATTGATAGTAGGAGGTGCAGCAACATATGAATCATTAACATTGCTAGTGGTGGTAATTGTCCAAACTTTAGCTACATTTTCCTTTTTAGCTAGTTTTTCATTTTCTTCTCTATCCCACCTAGCACGCAGTTCAGCCATTAATCTTATATTCTCATTAATTCTAACTTGGATGGCATTTGCTGTAGTAACAATTTTATTTTCAATATCATCAGGTTTAGCAGCCATTTTATTAATTAAAGAAGATTGCGACGCAGACATGTATGAGATTCGGTCTTCAGCATTTGCAAGTTTAGTTTGCAACCCAGAAATCTCCATATTCAGATTTTCAAGTTGATTTCCTATTTTCTTCAACAAGGTAGATTGCTCATTCATAGTTTTAGTAAACAATTTATTTTGCTCATAATGCGATTGCATAAAGTTCTTGGTGGCCCTTTCAATTTCTAACATCTTTTCCTCATTGGGTGAAACATATCTACCATAAGAATTACCATTAGCAGGATGTGGTCTAGAATTTTGAGCAACCAATGAAGCTAACGGAACATTATTAGGATCAACATTAGTCCTACCATTAACAAGCATAGACATAATAGCATCAATCTTATCACTCAAGGAAGAAGATTCTTCAACAGAATTTACCTTCTTACCTTGTGGAGCTCTTTCCGTGTGCCATTCAGAGTAATTAACCATCATATTATCAAGGAGCTTTGTTGCTTCACCAAGAGTGATGGACATAAAGGTACCTCCAGCAGCTGAATCCAATAAATTCCGCGAAGAAAAATTTAGTCCTGCATAGAAGGTTTGGATGATCATCCAAGTAGTCGAGTCCATGGGTTGGGCAATTTTTAACCAGAGATTTCATTCTTTCCCAAGCTTGAGCAACATGTTCATTATCCAATTGTTTAAAATTCATTATGCTACTCCTCAAAGATATAATTTTAGCAGGGGGATAATATCTACCAATAAAAGCATCCTTGCATTTAGTCCAGGAATCAATACTATTCTTAGGCAGAGATAGCAACCAATCTTTAGCTCTTCCTCTTAATGAGAAAGGGAACAATTTTAATTTTATAATGTCACCATCTACATCTTTATACTTTTGCATTTCACATAGTTCAACAAAATTATTGAGATGGGCAGCAGCATCATCGGAACTAACACCGGAAAATTGCTCTCGCATAACAAGATTTAGTAAAGCGAGGTTTAATTTCAAAGAATTCTGCTGTAGTAGCAGGTGGAGCAATAGGTGTGCATAAGAAATCATTATTATTTGTGCTAGTGAAGTCACACAACTTAGTATTTTCAGGGTTGGCCATTTTAGCAATAGTAAATAAAGCAAACTAGATAAAGTAAATGCAAGTAAACTAATTTTTTTGTGTTTTCGATATAGCAAACAAGACAGCAAATAAAGTAAAGCTAGCAACTAATTTTTTTGTGTTTTGATATTAGTGCAGCAAACAAAGTAGTAAATAAAATAAAGCAAGACAAAAACAAAGTAAAGAGGTTGAGAAGTGGAGACTCCCCTTGCAGCGTGTCTTGATCTCCCCGGCAACGGCGCCGGAAAAGAGCTTGATGGCGTGTATTTCACACGTTCGTTGGGCAACCCCAAGAGGAAGGTATGATGCGCACAGCAGCAAGTTTTCCCTCGGAAAGAAACCAAGGTTTATCGAACCAGGAGGAGCCAAGAAGCACGTTGAAGGTTGATGGCGGCGGGATGTAGTGCGGCGCAACACCGGAGATTCCGGCGCCAACGTGGAACCTGCACAACACAACCAAAGTACTTTGCCCCAACGAAACAGTGAGGTTGTCAATCTCACCGGCTTGCTGTAACAAAGGATTAACCGTATTGTGTGGAAGATGATTGTTTGCGAGAGAAAATAGTAAAAACAAGTATTGCAGCAGATTTGTATTTCGAGTATTAAAGAATGGACCGGGGTCCACAGTTCACTAGAGGTGTCTCTCCCATAAGATAAAAGCATGTTGGGTGAACAAATTACAGTCGGGCAATTGACAAATAGAGAGGGCATAACAATGCACATACATGACATGATAAGTATAGTGAGATTTAATTGGGCATTACGACAAAGTACATAGACCGCCATCCAACTGCATCTATGCCTAAAAAGTCCACCTTCGGGTTATCATCCGAACCCCCTCCGGTATTAAGTTGCTAAACAACGAGACAATTGCATTAAGTATGGTGCGTAATGTAATCAACAACTACATCCTCGGACATAGCGCCAATGTTTTATCCCTAGTGGCAACGAGCACAACACAACCTTAGAACTTTCTCGTCACTCGTCCCGGTGTCAATGCGGGCATGAACCCACTATCGAGCATAAATACTCCCTCTTGGAGTTAAAAGTAAAAACTTGGCCAGAGCCTCTACTAGAAACGGAGAGCATGCAAGATCATAAACAACACATGTATAATAACTTGATAATTAACATGACATGGTATTCTCTATCCATCGGATCCCGACAAACACAACATATAGAATTACGGATAGATGATCTTGATCATGTTAGGAAGCTCACAAGATCCAACAATGAAGCACAATGAGGAGAAGACAACCATCTAGCTACTGCTATGGACCCATAGTCCAGGGGTGAACTACTCACTCATCACTCCGGAGGCGACCATGGCGGTGTAGAGTCCTCCGGGAGATGAATCCCCTCTCCGGCAGGGTGCCGGAGGAGATCTCCAGAATCCCCCGAGATGGGATCGGCGGCGACGGCGTCTCAGTAAGGTTTTCCGTATCGTGGTTTTTCGCCTCAGGGGTTTCACGACGAAGGCTTTAAGTAGGCGGAAGGGCAGAGTCGGGGGGCTAACGAGGGGCCCACGCTATAGGTCGGCGCGGCCAGGGCTTGGGCCGCGCCGCCCTATAGCTTGGCCACCTCGTGGCCCCACTTCGTGTGTTCTTCGGTCTTCCGGAAGCTCCGTGGAAAAATAGGGCCCTAGGTCTTCGTTTCGTCCAATTCCGAGAATATTTCGTTACTAGGATTTCGAAACCAAAAACAGCGAGAAAACGAGAACTGGCACTTCGGCATCTTGTTAATAGGTTAGTTCCAGAAAATGCACGAATATGACATAAAGTGTGCATAAAACATGTAGGTATCATCAATAATATGGCATAGAACATAGGAAATTATCGATACGTCGGAGACGTATCACCCAGTCCTACCAAATATGTTACCCATGCCATGTTCAATCTCATTACTACAATTTTTCCTGCTTGGTTAACGCATCATATATGTTTTGGCATATGTTGCCTTACTATTTTTCCATTCCATCTGCATATCATCATCATATAATATTGTACATTGAAATATCATTTATGTGTGACAGGCATCTGCAGATTCGGGCAAGAACTTTTCAAGAACGAACAGGAGGAAGAACACTCAACAGGAACCTCAGGCTGATACCGGAGGATGGGTGATAGTGCGTAATAAAAAAAGGTTAAGCCTCATGCTCGTGCTGCTCCTCCTATTACAAGGTCTAACAAGAGACTGACACGAGGTGGCGAACATGCCAAGAATGATAACAGTAAAAGGTCTCGTAGAAACCACAAACCATCGAATTAGACAGAAGTAGCCCCAGCATGTACTAGCCCACACATTCCACAACCACCAGTTGCCAATAATGTTTCTCATCAACAATTGCCAACAGAACCAGTTTCCACAGCAAATTCTAGCCAACAATTGGCACCATCAGGAGTGGTGGTAGGTAATAATGGCCAAGGACACATGATGGTAGTCCCAGATGATACAGCCTCAAATGTCCAAACAGTGCTACCACAACATCAGCAAACTGGTGATGATCTCCCTCCGACCCTTAGTCCTGCGAAAGACAACTCCTCTCCCGATGATGAGACCCACGCCAAAAAAGGTAATACGTTTTTCAAGACTTGTAGTTTAATGCTCCCTTATGTATCTATATACCATGATAGCTTGATGTAATGCTTAACTTGGTAGGTTAGCCACGATCAATAAAAACGAGGGGGCCAACGGTAGGAAGAAAACTTGCAGCTAAGATTTCCGGAATGGGTTCAAGATTTCGCATCACATCTATTGTAGGTGGCAGAAGGCCACTTCATCCGCATGAATCTTCATATCTTGTATCACAGGTTGGCTATTTTTATCAGGAATGAACTTCCTAACTTCCCATGTTGGAAGCAGCACGTTGACACCCCTTCAAAGTTCGAGAGTTTAGTGCATAATTTACATGTAAGTCATGCTTCTCCTGGTAATGATAAATTATTCCACATTGATCGGTCCCATTTCTTGTAGCTTACTGTTGTTTCTATGCTATATAACTCACCAATCATTCCACCGTTGTGAGCAGTTAAGGTTTGAATTCGATGAGGATAATGAGGATGTAAAGTTTGTCATCGCTTCCATATTCAAAGAATTGTTGCGCCAAGCACCGCTAGAAGCTTAAGGCGACATACTTCATCGGCCAGATTACTGCCAATGTTCGAACAACGTCTCCTGCACCCTGTATGACTGACGAGCAGTGAGGAGATCTTGTCAAGCACTGGTCTGATCCAAAGAATGTGGTATGGCTTATGAGGACCGTGAAACCAGATTAAATTCCAAATACTTATTTTGCGCCAGTGTCTCACTAGTCTCCTTTGGCAAACGTTGTCTAAAAGGAACCAGGCTAACCGCTTGTAACAACGTTTACCAAGCCGTACAGCATCTCGTCAATTGGTTGGGCATCTCTGGCAAAAAGTAATACCCCGCTGGTCTGTACTGCTACATATGTTACTCGTAAATTGTGTAGAACTTCGTGTGCATGTTATATTTCCATCCTCCATTTCAACCACGTTATTTGATTTCTATATGATTGTACAAAAATGCAGAAAGTAGATCATGCAAACAACATGCAACCAGACAAAGAGATGACTCTGGCAGAGCAGTTCGAGGCATGCTAGAAGAACAAACATAATGTGATAGGAGAACTCGCAGAAAGTGTTATTGTAAGTCTTCTTTATGATTTAAATTTTTTAACGACACACTTGCCAATTTGTAGGAGCAATAATGGGCATGTCAATATGATCTTGTAGGCGTTTTTGTGAAAATGCATTTGATGTGTAATCAGGCATACCAACTTGTAGGATTAGAAGTAGTTCATACACATTAAATCTACCGTCTGCATGTTTCTCTGTAATAACTTTTATTTTTACACGACTGAAAACTTTTCAGGCAAATATGAAATTGGAGATGGCAAAACCCGGGAAAGACGGTATGGAAAAAACTCTAGAAGAATGTATGGAGACATTTACCATGGTACTTAAAAATAAAGATATCACCAAAAACACTTTCTTGCGAAATGTTGGGTTTTTGCAGTCCAAGTCCAAGTCTATGTCCAAGTCTTTCTCTGCAAAAGTTCTGGAGGAGCAACTCCAAATAGAACGAGCTGCAGCAGATGTGTTAAGAAACCAAGTTGACATGTTGAGATCGAGATCAGAAGCATGTGAAGCCCTACTGCAGGAGGCCAATCAAGTTCGTTATAATCTCTCAAAGACTAATAAAATGCCATAGATAATTGGAGATGAACACTAACATAGTGAGTACCTTGGTATTGTGAAATGTTTCCTGAGACTGAGGCACTGTTCCTATTTTGTTGGTGGATGCATTTATCTGCGACTGGGATCAACTTGGTAGTTGTTCTTGTGGATGTTTTATAAATTGGTTGCCTAGCCTTTTCAATCAGTTCGAACTTAAATGGTATTAGAGCCAAGGTCTCGAGTTTGAATTGTTGACGGTGTGGTTCAATTCATCCTTAAATTGTTGGTGCCCCATTGGCCCTTGTAAAGCTTCATGTGCCTACCTCCGAATCCAGTGTTGAATTTCTCTTGTCACACACGAGGATGGTTGTTAATGTGTGTATAAGTGGGTTTCATAGCCCCTTTTATATAAGGTTGCAAGTTTCCTTATTGTGTTGTGCCTTTGGGACTCATCCTGCACTTCTGACTTTTGGTTACGTTGGCTACTGCCTAAGTTTAATATAGTTCCATGTGGTTTTTGCTGAGATCTATAAGAGCAAGTCCAAGAGGCACCCTATAGCCTCCCCAATCCTAAATATAGGGGAGAAATAGGAGAAAACACCCTCCAACAGGCCCCCTACACATGCCCCCAATAAATTTGCATCCCCAACCCACCCCTCCTTGTTCCCTATACATTGGGGTGGTGGAAGCCTTCCCTATACAAGTAATAATAGAGTTAGTGCCTACTTAGATCATTGATGCTCTATTATTTGTGAAGTTAGGTACAAAATATTCTTAAAATATAGGTGAATGTGGTATAGGGAAGATAGTATAGGGGAGCTGTTGGAGATGAACAAAATTTAGGGGAAGAATCTTTATAGGGGAAGCCCCTACAGGAAGATATAGGGGGGATATTGGGGAGCTGTTGGACTTGCTCTAAGTGGATTGCCTAGCCCTTTCCATCATTTCGGACATGTGGTGTGCTATTCTGTTTTCCACGTGTTAGACCTCCTCTTCTTAACAAGACTCCATGAGTAGGAGGCACTATGATTTTATTTTTTTGCGCATGAAATTACTCTATTAGATAGCTTAATCCCATTTGTTGACTCTCTGTTGACCAGCCACTTGAGGGTAAAACTGAGTATATTGCACTAGCCAGTATTAGTACTCGAGGAGAAAACTGAGTACAGATATTTTTTCCAGTATAAGGCTCGACGGTAGAACTGAGTACACGTAACGGTGCAGACGTGCAGTACCACGGACGCGTGTCGTGGTGCGCAGCGGTTAGGCGGTGCGCGTGTTGAGACCAAACGTCTAGCTTTTTTGACCGTCACGTTGCCTGTACAGAGTCCCTTTGTCCCTCCCTCTGCACACAGTCTCATTCTCACTCACTCACGCACGCAACCACGCCTCTCACGTCCCATCAACTTCTCCAAATCGAAGGAAAAAACACCAACCGCCCTACGCGCGCTCCCTGCCGGCAATGGACAAGAAGAATGCGTCAGCGGCCATCGCCCCCGAGCCCGTCGCCTCCGAGGGCGGTGCATCCAAGCGCGGCGCCTCCGTGAACTGGGCCTCTCTCAGGACTGACGGACCACTTCACAAGATCGGGGACTGCTTACTGGCGAACGAGGAGTACATGGACACCTACTCTGCTTTGAGGCAAGTTTGTAGAAATTCGCGCTCAGGTTTACCTGAGCCCGACGTGCACCTGCACGAATGGATCATGGTAGAACACGCCCTTCCACGCGCTGCTGATTTCACCTTCCTCCACCTCCGCACATCCCGCTACGTCACCATCGATCTAACGGAAGTTCATGCAAGGTTCAAATTCCTCCATATCTATAGAGTTAATCTATTTTTATTTTCAATCGTAAACATCTTAGTGCTGAATGTTATCTTCATCAATATATTTTAGATACTACTTCGTTGGCTTTTACCGTGGCGTCATCGTGCTTGCCCAGAAGAACCAGCCGCACAAGATACGGCTTCTGAACCCACTCACAAAGACATTGAATACTATGTTTGAGGCGCATATGCCATATGTTATTCTCAAGTCAATCGTTGTAATGAAGTCCCCGGCTATGGTCTTCGTTTCCAAAGATTACCCGGCGGAAATTGCTTGGGTCGATGAGAGCACTCCAACTAAGGGTATATATGAAGATTGGGGAGAAGGAAGATTTTCGATCGAGCACCATTGTCTGCGTTGCATTACCCCGCTCAATGGTGAATTGTATGCAATAGCTGTGAACAATTTTGAGTTCGGAAAATTAGTGTGCACCAACAATGTCCAGTTGGAGCAGCGCGCGAGCACTGTCAACATGGATACACTATTTTCATTTCCAGAACTTGGAAATAACAAGTTCTACCTTGTGAAGTCGGATGGTGCTCTGCTGCTTGTGTTGTAGGACAACAAGCATTTGGAGGAAGGTCAACCATTGGTGTACGGTGTGGACACTGAGAGCCGCTCTCTCCATGCCGTCAATAACATTGGCAGTCGTGCCTTCTTCGTCCATTATATCCGGTGTATCTCCATCGACAACAGAGTGCACCCGACACTTCGACCTGGCTGCATCTACTATGCGGATTTGGGTTATATCAGAGAGTACTTTGATGATATAAAGGCCTGGGATGAGTGGCCAATACGTGTCGATAGATTAGGAAACTACGGTATGAGAAATGAACAAAGGCCATACTGTTTGGAGGATGTATTGGTTGCACACTGCAGACGGAAGGAGTTCAATGAATATTTCCTTCAGATCAGAGAATGGAGTGACGAAGAAATATATGCTGAATGAAGAATAGATTCATTCATCCTGGGGTATCCTAATCTTCATGTTGGTTATACATTGCGTCTTGTATTATTTTTAGATTAGTTTGTCGTGAACATTAACATTGTTATTGGCTGCTTTTGGCTGTTGTATGCAGTTTATGTATTATACTTAGTTTTCTGGATTTATTATGCTGCTGTGAATTTATCCTATACTAGCTTCTAGATTTGACTGATTTTGTTTGTAATGATGATGGCTTGATGTGGCTGCTGGCCTTAACTGCCGGAGCAGAGCAATTAGTACTTAACCAGGTGTACCGTCTTATATTAGTATTACTCCCTCCATTCCTTTCTATAGTGCCTATAGATTTTTGGCATTTGTTTCAGAATATAAGGTTGTAGCTTGGCTTTTTCTCAATTACCCCCTCCCCCGCCGGACTTCCCTGGCCTACCCGAGGCCTCGCGATCCTCGTCATCCGGCTGCCTGCCGGAGCCGCTTCATCGACGTCGTCATCAACCGGACCGGATCATCCCCGCCGAACCTCGAAACCATATACTCATCCAGCAGTCTACCGCAGTCGCTTCAGTTGCGGTATCGTCCACCCCACCGGAGCCGCTTCGCCGGATCCGTCATCCACCGCATCGAATCTTGCTCACCGACACCGCTGTGCATGAACCGGATCTGCTTCACCGGCATCATGCATGATCTAAACTCTTCTACTGTCGCTTTTCTATTGCTTGCCTGCAAGTTCTTGTTTAATCTTGGGGAACCTGTTTGTGCTAACGACGCGCCGTTACGTTTTTGCAGATGAGATGAGTAACCATGAAGTGTAATGGCTCCAACCCCAAGTAGCACATGTAGTGTCCTTCATCACTGGATCTATCAACCCCAGGAAGATCTGCTGTGACTCCCACAGAGTGCTTCTCCTAATGTAAGTCCCTTGTTTTAGCGCCATGTTCTAGGTTCAGATGCTTGTTTGTCTGAAGCTCTTTTAGTTCATTCCTAGCTATGACCGTAACACCTTGCTATTTTCTAGCTCATTGCTAACTTTAAGAGATTGAACATTTTGGTTTGCATTCCCTGCTCTGTAGATGTAGCCATCATAACTTCTATCTTGCTCAGTCGTTGTTACAAAAATTATAGGCTGCTACTATTTTGTTCATGCCAATCTTGTTCTCCATGAACATGTTGGTTTGCATTCCCTGTACTACAGGTGATGCCATTGTTATTCCTATCTACTTCGTCGTAAGCTAACAAAGTAACTGCCTGCTATTAGGTCCTCCATGCTATCGCTCTGCCATCCTGCAGTACAAATTTATTTGAACTCGTCACAGCAGCTACTTCCATCATATTTTTGTCTGCCATCTGATTTTTCAAAAGCTGCAATATTAACTTGTTTCTCTTAATTGGCATGGCGCTCACATATAGAATGGTGACAATATTTGTGTGCATTCCCTCTTCTACAAGTTCACAGGTGATCCCACTATATTCCGTTTCTAGTCCATCCTAAGCTGTAGCATTAACTATCCTCTATGTGTTGCTCAATACAACTTTATATCCCGAAACAAATTGATTTGTTTCCCTTATCTACAAGTTTATGAGTGATGCCATTATAACTCCTATCTGTTTTATTCCTAGCTATTATAGTAACATCCTGCTATTATTTAGTTCATGGCCAATTTTAAGTAATTGCACATGTTGGTTCGCATTCCCTGCTCTATAGCTTTTGGCATCATAACTTCTATATTTGGTTTACATTCCCTGCTCTGTAGATCTAGCCATCATAACTTTATCTTGCTCAGTTGTTGCTACAAAAATTATGGCCTGCTACTATGTTGTTTGTGCCAATTTTTTACTCCATGAACATGTTGGCTTGCATTCCCTGTACTACAGGTGATGCCATTGTTTTGTATCTAGTTCATTGTAAGCTAACAAAGTAAGGACTTAGTTTGGCATGCTATCACTCTGCTATCTAGCCTGTAGTACAAATAAACTTGTCAAACTACTAGATAATAATTTTGTGTGCCATCTTGTTCTTCAAAAGCTGCATTATTGACTTGTTTCTCTGACTTGGCATGACGCTCACATATGGAATGCTGAACATATTGGTTTGCATTCCCTCTTATACAAGTTCACAGGTGATCCCACTATATTCTGTATCTAGTCCATCCTAAGCTCCAGCATTAACTATCCTCTATGTGTTGATTATTACAAGTTTATATCCCGAAACATCTTGATTTGCATCCCCTTCACTATAAGTTCAGGAGTATTATTTAGTTCACGGCCAATTTGAAGTAATTGCACTTGGCACATGTTGGTTCACATTCCCTCCTCTTTAGCTTTTGCCATCGTAACTTCTATTTTTGGTTTACATTCCCTGCTCTGTAGATGTAGCCATCATAACTTCATCTTGCCCAGTCGTTGTTACAAAATTTATAGCTTGCTATTATGTTGTTCATGCCAATTTTTTACTCCCTGAACATGTTGGTTTGCATGGGACTCGACAGTAGTAAGTCTGCTATTTCATCCTAACGTGCTATGTTATATTGGCTGTTGGTATGCGGCATGCACTCTTTGTTTGCTTGTTGTGCGCATTACAATGATCTTGTTATAACGATGAAATGATGAGTTCCAAATTCTTTGGCAAACAATATTGTAGTGTCATTGCCTTTCCATTGTTGTTGTCTTAACTTGTAATGTCTTTGTTTCAGATATAGGTGGTGCATGGACAACTTAAAAGATTGTTGAAGCGCTTCATTGTATTGCTAGGTTTAATTACCATTCAATTTCTTTGGGTTCTGTAATATTTTTTCAAAGCCTTGCAGCTGATGTAATATTTAGTTAGTTTTTATAGTTCTTTCGCGCATTTTTTCTATGGTGCTTGTGGTAAGTGAGGCTATCCGACAGAAATCATGTGCTGCGTAAATATTCTCAGTATCTTTCTATGTTCTGTGCAATCTAAATCACAAATTATCATCCCTTAAACGGCCCAATTAAGCGAAATCACACATGTGCCGGCCCGCAAAATCCTAAAGCGCCTATCATGCCGGCATATAAACAGCAACTGAACGGGCTGGCCCACTTACTTACTGGGCCAGCCCACTTGCTTTAAGGTGGACCCCACCCAAAAACTGGGCCGACCCTGTAACAGAAAAGTGGGCCCACGTGCTTATTGGGCCAGCCTATTTGGTAACTGGGCCGGCCCGTTAGCAGGAAAGTGGGTCCCACAAGCTTATTGGGCCAGCCCGCTAACTCGTCGGGCCAGCCCACCTGCTTTACGGTGGACCCCACATACTAACTGGGCCGGCCCGTTAGCACGATAGTGGCCCCCACAAGCTTATTAGGCCGTCCCACTAACTTGTTGGGCCAGCCCAATTGCTTTTGTGGTGGACCCCACTTACTAACTGGGCCGGCCCGTCAGCTGGAAATTGGGCCCCACATGTTTATTGGGTCGGCCCGCCAACCTGTTGGGCCAGCCCACTTGCTTTATGGTGGATCCCACTTACTAACTGGGCCGGACCGGTTACATGAAAGTGGACCCCACCTGCTTATTTGGCCGACCCACTATCTTGTTGGGCCAGCCCACTTGCTATATGGCGGACCCCACATACTAACTGGGCCGGCCCTTTAACAGGAAAGTGGGACCCACCTGTGTTTTTTGAGCCGGCCCACTAGCTTGTTTGGCCAGCCCGTTTGATCTATGGTGGACCCCACTTAGTAAATGGGCCGGCCCACTAACTTCTTGGGCCGGCCCACTTGCTTTATGGTGGACCCCACATGGTAAATGGGCCGACCCGGTAACAGGAAAGTGGGCGCCACATGTCTAGTGGGTCGGCCCTTTTGCCTGTTGACCGGTCAAACGAGTGTATTCGGCCCGGCCCACATGCTTAGTGGGCCGGCCTTAAATTTTGACCAGTCAACCTTAGAGGTTAGGCCCGACCCACGTACCTAATGGACCAGCCCAGCTATATAGTTGACCGGTCAAACTAAGTCAGCTGGCCCGGCTCGCAAACTAAATGGGCCTGCCCGCTTAAGGCGTGGTAGGCCTCGTGTGGGCCTACGATCTACCACGGGGTTTCAGCCGGTTAACGGCGTTAACTGGCAGTTAACGGCGTCTGCCACGTGGCAGCTTGCATGACGTTAGCAGTCAACGGGCTCCCAAAAACCCTTCTGCAATGGTCCGATTTTCCATGGCGGAAGGGCGCCCGAACGTGATGAACCGAAAACAACGTGGTAGGACTTTGCCTGAAGCAGTTTCGACCACAGAACCCATATCGTCGGGTTAGGCCCATAGGCTACGAAAAATGGGCCTTAGTTGACGATTTTGGGACGTTGTGTATCAGAACTTTTCTTGTAGTGCTTCTTCTTCATTGTCTTCCATTGCGGTATCAGCGTACTCAACGAACATAGATCGGTAGTTGTCATCATCGTTCTCTTCTTCATCGCCATCTTCCATCATGTCAACACCCGGATTTTTAAGTCTCGGTGCCTATTATGCCATTCATCGCAATCCCAGGAATAATGTTGTTGCGAGACATAACAGTTGATATCATAAGTCATCATTCATTACAAACCATAATCGTCTTACAAAAGTAGATCACATGATCCAATATTACAACCATAGTCGATCTATTGATCAACGAACATCACAAATATTACAAAGCAGAAGCGTAGTAGTAGTAGTGGACTATCTAATTCCACAGGCAAACGCTTGACGTCAGAAGAACTCCTAGTTGTTGTAGACGTCCTGCTGGCCGTCATCTTCATACTGCTGCTCCTCTTCATAGTCTGGCCATTTGAATAGCCAGGGACACAGCCGTGAGTACTTTTAAAGTACTCGCAAACTAATATTCACGTCATTTCACATCATTTCACATTCCACGGAGGCAGCCTCGGCATAACCCCTATGACGCTTGTTTAGAGGGAACCCATACTAAGACACATAAACTTCCAGCTAAGCCCTACCCATAATCAGGTATTGTGGGTGTACTTGTAAATTGGAATGGTTTCGCATCCAAACCCAACCATCAGTTTTATCAAATTCATGTCATTCATGTCATTCAAGTCACATTCACCTTCAAAATCATTCAATGTCATTTCATTTCACAATGTTCTCATCTAGAGTAGTCAATTTTATTTGTTTAGCACTAGCCACTAGTCATGAGGGGTGCTAACTAGCTTTGATTGTCCTAGGCTAACTTTGATGATCTTGTTCTACTCTAGACCAAGTGAATCATGAATCAAAAAGTACTTTGATAAAACAAAAGCAATAAAGCTTGTAAGTAAAAACTTGTAAGTAAAAACTTGGGATGGGCTCATTAATCATAAAGTAAAATGTGGGGTGCCTTGCTCTTGTAGAGCTTTGCACTTTGCAAGTAAATTAGCTTGCCTTGGTTGGCGTACTGATCAAAGTGGTCTTCCTCTCCTTGGAAGTAGACCTCCTCCTCCTCTTGATACTCCTCGGTACTAGCGTCTAAAAATGAATACGATACATACAATCACCAAACAAAACTTAAACACTAGGCTAAGCACACACAAGAGTCACACAAACTAGGCTAGCATCACAACATTATTATTATGTTGGTTGAGTTTGTTTTCTTCTTTAAGAAAAATAATTTCCTCTCATTACAATATATCATTTAGTGTTTCTATTTAATTCTTTGGAGAAATAATTTCCTCTCATTGAATCTTGTTAAGATTTAATTTCCTCAAATAATAATATATGACCTAGGTTGACCAAGGTCAACCTCTTCATAATCATCATTTGGGAAAATGATTTAAATGAGGTTCTACACCTCATATAATTTAATACTAACATTATAATGATTTAAGGTCATCCAATAATTCAATATGAGATTTAGTAGACCATGGTCCCTACCTCGTTTTGAGTTATTTGAGACAAGATTTAAATGAGAGAAAAGCTCCCATACTATTTAATAAATAACTTTGGCACAATATAAATGGACTAGAAATAGCCATAGAGCCATTTTTAAACTAGACCATGATCATACAAACAACTACGTCATATTTTTACATAATCTTATAGACAATATGAAATATTGTTTTTGAGAGTTGGAATCAACTCAAAAGCATTTTTGGTTAATTTTTAATAATTGTTTGAAGTTGCAAAAGGCCATGTCTTGTTATTTTTGTCACATTAATTCTACAAATAATCTAAGGTTGAGACCAGTGTAGTTTTGTAGATAATTTGATAATATTTCCAAATATATAAAATTTGTCAAATTTGGTTTGGTGGATTTTATTCTATTCAAATTTGAAAACAGCATCTGTGAGCAATTTAGAAAATTTGAAAATTCATATTTGAATTACGTGGGCTGGCGGGAAAGAGAATGGGCTGCACAGGGGAAAAAGTAAACGGGTCGGCCCAGCTGCACGTCTCGCGTGAGCGGGCCGCCTGACAGTGGGAGCCACTCGTCAGTGGATCTTAACGGGCGAAGCGGTAAGTTCTATCCTGTGCCGCAGGATTAAAGGAGAAATCAACGGCCCAGGTTCATCGTCGACGGCGACGAGAGGCGCGGCTACTGGGGGTGGGAGGCTCACCGGCGGCGCGGAGATGGTCGGCGACGTGTTGTGGCGAGGTTGTCGATGACGGGGAAGCAGCTAGTAGCAATGGCATCTCCAACGGTGGCCGAAATCGTCGGCGAGCTTCTCAGCACCTCCGCGGGCTCCGACGACCAAATTGGATGGCTACGGTGGTGAATCGAGCAAGAGAGGTGGTCGAGGAGACTGAGAAGAGAGAGGGGAAGCTGGTTGTGTGAAGAGTTGAGCGCGGGGGTGGCTCCTTTTATAGCGGCGGAAGGTGGCCGTGGTCTGGTGATGATGTCAAGGGTGAAGACGCGGCTACAGGGGCAGAGAGGCACTGGCGATGACGCTCGTCGCTTGGCGACATCACGGCGATGACGATGGGCGTGATTGCGGTGAAAACGAGGCTCTGGCGAGGACGGGCGCATGACGCGAGCTCGCAGTACCGCGGCGGATGGCGTCGTTGATGTCGTCATCTATAGGCGCGGCGCGAGCCAATGGGCGTGTCCTGGCAGTTGCTGGTGACGTCGTGGAGCTGGTGGCGCAGAGAGAAGGTGCGGGGGTCAACGGAGCTGGCCAGGCGACGTCGTGGTCGTGCGCGTCTGTGATGCTCACCATGCGCGTTCTGGCGTGCGTGGGCGTCTCTGGGCGTGCATGGCCTGGCGCGTGTGGTGCACCGTTGGCTCGAGCAACGGGTCTGGCACGCTCAGGGGAGTGAGGGGAACATGTTGGACACGGTGGTGCATGCTGGCAAGGTCCAGAGAGAGGGGGAGCATGTGCATGTCCATGTCATGCCACGGCATGGATGATTTGTCAAAATCTGTGATGATCAAGGGTACCATTTCTTGTATATTGTGCTTGGCAATGTGCAGAGAGGTCAGAGGAGTACATTTGGTGACCTAGGGTTGATGGTGGAGGCAAAGAACCACAGGGTTTTGCAATGTGTCGAGTTGGCAGGATTGTGCTCACCAGGTGTTCGATGAAATGGCCGCAAGAAAATTATTTTCGAATTTTTGAATGAATTTTGGTGGGTTGAAATCATATATTATTTGAAGTAGAGTGGTGGTGGTGGTGGTCAAATTTGAAGTGGTTTGCAAAATCTCATAATGCACATAATGTTGAATCTGCTTCAATGTCTCTACTTTGCTTGATCACCATTTGAATTTGAGCAAGAATTTGCAGGGGTTGTTTTGGGCAAAGTTGTTCACCTTGATGTTGTCTTGGATGAGGTGCAAAGAGTTGGCATTGTGTAGTTTAAAATTTTTCCAAAACAGAGGCTCAAAGAGGGCATCAGGCTAAATTTTGCCAAATTGACCATTAGTGCATGTGAGCTTGTTTTGATTTCAAATTTGATTCCCTTTGAGTTTCTTTGATTCCAAACGTGCTAATAAGTGTTTAGTAACCATTTACAACCAATGGTGCAAGCCAAAATGGTCTAGGTTAAGGATTTGCAAAAATGGCATAAACCATATGTGAGTGTTGGTTTTCTTTTCTCATTTCTTTTCTTCTTTTATTTTTTCCTTCTTCTTTGTTGATCATGAGTGCATAGATTAGGGTTTTAGCACAATTGCAATCACACAAGCAATCATCATGGCAAATGCATACTAACACAATAATTAAGGATGAGTTATATGCATAGCACTTGTAGTATTAAAAAGTTTTTTGTTGGTTCTCAATTTTGCATTTTGGAAACTCTCTTTCTTTCTTTATTGAAACTTTGAGATGTTACAAACCCTTCCCCCTTACAAAAGATCTCATCCCGAGATCTTAAATAAAAACTAGGTACTAAAGAGATCTGGTTATTCCTTCTTCATGTCTTCTTCTCGCTCCCAAGTGGCTTCTTCTTCGGTATGGTTGCTCCATTGAATCTTCAGAAACTTGATACTCCTGGTGCGGGTGGTTCTGTAAGCTTCTTCCAGGATGCGAATAGGTACTTCACGATATGTCAAGTCCGTGTTGATATCCACTGATCTGTGATCGATATTCTTGAAAACTTCGGTCTTCTCCGGCACTTCCAAGCATTTCCGGAGTAATGAGATGTGAAACACGTCATGCACAGCCGACATTTCCTCCGGTAGTTCCAGTTGATAAGATACTTCTCCTCTGCGACTCAGAACTTTGAAGGGTCCGACATATCGGGGTGCAAGCTTTCCTTTCAGCTGAAATCTCTGCATTCCTTTGAGGGGGGATACTTTAAGATAGACAAAATCTCCGATCTCGAAGGTCATCTCTCGGCGTCTCTTGTCGGCGTAACTCTTCTGCCTTGATTGCGCAGTCTTGAGGTACTCGCGGATCTTGTGCACCTTCTCTTCAGCTTCTCGGAGAACATCCGGTCCAAAGACTTGGCTTTCTCCGACTTCCGACCAATTCAGAGGGGTACGGCATTTCCTTCCGTACAAGGCTTCAAAGGGGGCCATCTGTAAGCTGGCTTGGTAGCTGTTGTTGTACGAGAATTCTGCATAGGGTAGGCAGTCTTCCCACTTGGATCCATATTCTAGTACACAAGCTCTCAACATGTCCTCGAGTATCTGGTTGACCCTTTCAGTCTGTCCATCAGTCTGCGGGTGATAGGCTGTGCTGAAATTCAGCCGGGTTCCTAGTCCTTCATGTACTTTCTGCCAGAATCTTGAGGTGAATTGTGATCCTCTATCTGACACAATTGACTTCGGGGTTCCGTGCAGGGCGACTATTCTGGAGATATATAACTCAGCTAACTTGGGGCCTTGATATGTGGTCTTGACAGGGATGAAATGGGCTACCTTGGTCAATCTATCGACCACTACCCAAATAGAATCATTTCCTTTGCTTGATTTGGGCAGTCCAGTGATAAAGTCCATTCCTACCGAGTCCCACTTCCATTCCGGAATTTGTAAGGGTTGCAACAGTCCTGCGGGTCGTTGATGTTCTGCCTTGACTCTCTGACAGATATCACACTTGGCGATGTAGCTCCCGATTTCTCGCTTCATTCCATGCCACCAAAATTGCTCTTTCAAGTCTTGGTACATCTTGGTACCTCCGGGGTGGATGGAGTAGAGGGTGTCGTGAGCCTCCTTCAGGATGACTTGCTTCAATTCTGAATCCGATGGCACACATAGGCGACCGTTGTACCAAAGAACTCCTTCTTCATCTTCGGTGAATCCCGGTGCTTTCCCTGCAGCAATTTGGCTCTTGATTCCGTCAATGCTGGCATTTCCTTTTTGTGCTTCTTTAATCTGACTAATCAAGGTGGGATGAAGCTCTATGTTGGCTAGGAATCCTTCACTAACTAGCTCCATTCTGAACTGCTCAAACTCTTGGTATAGGCTAGGTTGTTCTTCTGCTATCATGGAGTTCAACTGACACGGCAGTCTACTCAGGGTATCCGCTACCACATTGGCCTTGCCGGGGTGATAGTGAATTTCCATATCGTAATCCTTGATTAACTCTAACCATCTTCTCTGCCTCATATTCAGCTCCTTCTGTGTGAAAATATACTTCGGGCTCTTGTGATCTGAATAGATCTCGCATCAATTACCCATGAGGTAATGACGCCATACTTTCAGGGCTAAGACTACTGCTGCTAGCTCTAAGTCATGGGTTGGGTAATTCTGCTCATGTTGCTTCAGTTGTCTTGACAGATATGATATCACCTTGCCTTCTTGCATCAACACACATCCGAGACCAATCTTGGATGCATCACAGTAGATGTCAAATGGCTTGGTGATGTCCGGCATGAGCAAAATTGGGGCTGAGATCAATCTGCTCTTGAGCTGCTGGAAACTTTCCTCACATTTATCAGTCCATTCAAACTTCTTATCCTTCTTCAACAGTTGAGTCATGGGTCGGGCTATGCTTGAAAATCCTTCAACAAATCTGCGGTAATATCCCGCTAATCCAAGATATGCGCGGACCTCGGTCTGAGTGGTTGGGGCTTTCCATTCTGCAACGGTCTTGATCTTGGCGGGATCTACGGCAATTCCTCCTGCAGACAAGATATGTCCCAGGAATCCTACTTCCTTCAACCAAAACTCACATTTGCTGAACTTGGCATATAACTTATGCTGTCTAAGGGTTTCTAGGATAACTTCCAGGTGTTGTCCATGTTCCTCTTCGGATTTGGAGTAGATAAGGATGTCGTCGATGAAGACAACGACAAACTTATCCGGAAACTTCATGAAGATCTTATTCATGAGGTTCATGAAGTAAGCGGGGGCATTGGTTAATCCAAATGACATGACATTGTACTCATATAATCCATATCGGGTGGTAAAGGCAGTTTTGGGGATATCCGTTGCACGAATCTTCAGTTGATGGTAACCAGTCCTAAGATCAATCTTAGAGAATATTGTGGCACCGGTCAGCTGGTCAAACAGGTCTTCTATCTTTGGCAAGGGGTATTTGTTTTTGATGGTGACATCGTTAATTTTACGATAATCCGTACATAGCCGATTGGCACCATCCTTCTTATCCACAAATAAAACTGGTGATCTCCAAGGCGACGCACTTGGTCGAATCAGACCTTTGTACAACATATCATCCAGTTGCTTCTTCAGCTCCACTAATTCTGCCGGGTTCATACTATAGGCTCTCTAGGCTATAGGTCCTGTTCCAGGAATTAACTCGATGATAAACTCGATATCCCGATCTGGGGGCATACCGGGTAGATCATCAGGAAACACATCAGGGTATCGACAGACGACTCTGATCTGATCCAAAGTTGGCTTGGCTACACTTTGGTTGCAGGTGAACTTTCTGGGCAGTCTTTCAGACACATGTTCTACTACCACTCCGGTGCTACTAGTCATGGTGATGGCCTTCTTGGCACAATCAATCAATCCATGATATTGTGACATCCAGTCCATACCCAGTACTACTTCCAAACCTTTTGCTCCTAGTACAATCAAATTTGCATAAAAATCTATTTCATGAATTCTGATGGGTACATCTTTGCAAATTTTTCTAGCTTTTGTTGTTCATCCAGGTATTTGAACTATCATGACATGTTTCAAACTGATGGGTTGAATTTTACTTGTGCATGCAAAATCTTCTGTGACAAACGAATGCGATGCTCCAGAATCAAACAACACTCTGGCAGGTACTGAGTTAACAGAAAACATACCCAGTACGACGTCTGGTGCTTCCTGTGCTTCTTCTGCACTCATGTGAAAGAGGCGGCCGTTGCGGTTGTTGGGGTTGTTGGGGGTGAACTTCTTGCCGGTGGAGACACGGCGTTGCTGCTGAGCAGGTGCAGCGGTGTTGGCGGCAATCTTGGCTAACCTTTTGGGCACTCATTTGAGTAGTGTCCCACAACTCCACATTCATAGCAGGTGATTGTGGCCTTGTCCTTGGGGGTGATGGGGATGGCGTTGCTCCCAGTCCTCGGAGGAGTGTTGGTGTTATTGGGGTTGTTGTTGCCGGGTGAAAGGATCGTATGCCGCACCTAGAGGGGGGGTGAATAGGTGCTAACCAATTTTTAGTTCTTTTTCAACTTAGGCTTGACACAAAGGTAAATTCTCTAGATATGCAACTAAGTGAATATACCTATATGACAAGGATATCAACTAAGCAAGATATAGCTACGCAATAGAATATAGAGTGGGATAGAGGTAACCGAGAGTGGAGCACGCGATGACACGGAGATGATTCCCGTAGTTCCCTTCCTTTGCAAGAAGGTACGTCTACGTTTGGAGGAGTGTGGTTGCTACGCAAGCCAAACCAACAGCCACGAAGGCTTCACTCGGATCTCCTGTGAGCAACGCCACGAAGGCCTAGCCCACTTCCACTAAGGGATTTCCTCGAGGCGGAAACCGGGCCTTTACAAAGTTCTTGGGGCACACATCCACAACCAAATTGGAGGCTCCCAAATCTGTAACAATACAACAATCAACAACAACACATCAACAACAAATCAACTAGGGAACCAAATAGGAACACTAGCATGAGATCCCTCAAACAAGTGAGGGGAAATGAAGAACGCTTCGGTGAGGATGTAGATCGGTGTCTTCTCCTTCGAATCTCCAAAGATCAAGAGCTTTGGTTGGGGGAGGAAGGAGATCTTGCAAATCTTGAGTTTCTTGAGGTGGCTCTAATGGAGGTGGCTTGGCAGATTTCTTGTGTAATGATTGAGCAAGCAACCAAGGTAGAAGAAGGGGTATTTATACCTCCCCTCAAAATTGAGCCGTTGTAGCTTCAGGGGCCGGATATTCCGGCTTAAGTAAGGGCCGGATAATCCGCCCCCGGAAAATCCGGCCTTCGGGACAAAAACTGTGACTTTATCCGGCCAAATGTCCGGCCCCTATACTGAGAAGCAAATCTTCAGGTCCTTAGCCAAAATCGAGGGGGCCGGATATTTCCAAAATATCCGGCCCGGATATTCCGGCCCTGGTACAATACCGGGACAATATCCGGGCAAAAATCCGGCCCCAATACTGCGCTGCTTTTCCTCATGAGACTTAGCCAAAAACAGGGGGCAGATATTTCAACAATATCCGGCCCGGATTATCCGGCCTGGCCAACTTTTTCTGATTACTTTTGACAGACGATCAAATCCAACACACATGAATAAATATCTATGTAATCCCTGTACCACTTAAACAAACATTAGTGTATCACATATATTGACATCAAACACACAAAACATAATGTGAGAGATGTTCTTTCAATCTCCCCCTTTTTGGTGTTTGATGACAATATACGGATTTGCAAGATAATCACTCCCCCTACATGTGTGCATATAAGTAATTTGCATTTGAATACAAATACACAACACATAGGAGAGAGGTGCCTCAACACAAGAGGTATCCAACATGAGCTCTAACACATAGACATCGACAAATATGAAGTTGAGATAGGATGTAAGAAATCATACCCATGTGTAGATATATAATACGGAGATATAGCATCACACATAATGTAATATCCTTGATCTCAACAAATAGAAATCCGAAAACCATGACAATGTCTCACACCACATAGCACATAGTTTTGAACAACACACAAACAAACCAAATAGTTCAAAGAAGGAACATAGCACATAGTTTTGAACGGCACACAAACAAACCAAATAGTTCAAAGAAGGAACACAAGCAATATAAGAATGATAAATGCATATGCTTGTGCCCAAACCATGCGAATCCCCGAGAATCCTAATAGAACACTTCTCCCCCTTTGACATCGAGACGCTAAAAAGGGGACAAGCGCGATGCTACACGTCCCATGGGAATCACTCGGAGGCTTCTTCATCATCGGACTGGTATGCCGCTTCCTCTTCTTCCTCATCAGTGTCAGGTGCATCCGGAGAGCGGCGAGAGGTGTTGGACCTTTGAAGGCAATCATCAAGATCACTCCATGGAACCTGTGCAGAGTGTCATCCACTGTAACCCTGGTGAGCTGGAGGCTGAGGCGGGGGTCCTTGATCACCACTGAGCTTGTGAAGAATAACCGCCTGAGTATGCTTAATCTCAGAACGCTCTCGGCTAGCTGCATAGTTCTCCTTATGGATCTCAATGTTCATGCAAAGGATGTGACGCTGAAACCAACTAAGCCGGCTCACTTGCTTCCTCATAGCCGGGACATCAGGATGACGAGCAGGAGCAAAACCACTAGAACGAGCATCACCCATGAAAGTGTCAGGAGCAGGTACAGCTGAAGAGACTGGCTTAAGCCTGTAGGCCTTCTTGACATGGTGCTTCACCAAAGGATACCCACTCAAGTCTTCACCATCCAAAGCCACAGAGTTGTTGATGAGAAGCTGAATGTACGGTGCATAGGGTATGGTGGTCCGGGAGACCATGGCATCATGGATCTCATGGAAGATAAAGTCCATGACATCAAGAGTGTAGTTCCATTCCTCAGTAACATCACGAGCACACTTATAGCTGAGGTGCATAAGGTCCACAAGGGCTCCCCGGAGAGCATCATTGTTACCACCACTTGGGCAAATGGTTGCCCGAAAGAACCGAAGCAACTGACTGTATATGGGAAGCAGCCCCTTAGCAAGACCAATTTTTCCCGCTGAGGTATAGAGATGCACAAGAGCATTCTTATCTGTCTGTTGTGGTCCATGAAGGCGACGACCCCCATCAACAGGAACTCCAAGAATACCAGCAAATTGGCGCAGAGTGGCACTGCAGTGAGTGGAGCCAGTCATCCATTCCATAGTGTGTTCCTCATCTTTCTTGATTTCCAAAGTGGCAAAGAATTGCTTCACCAAATCTGGGCTATAGTCACATTGAATCTTCATGATCTCAAGCAAGCCCATCCTTCCAGCTACCCAGATTGCATCTTCAAAGTGATTGTTGACAGCCAGAATGTCCACATTGATAGCTTGCATGGGTCTCAGATTCTTCATGGGCTCATAGACGTCCTTGTAGATGAACTCCTGCTCAATGCACCAGTATCTCCTGCCCTCTATCTCTTCATCCCTTGGGACATCTTCATACCAGTTCTTCATGCGGATAGCGGAATAAGAGACTGGGTCCATGGCCTTGTAGTTCTCCCTCACTTCCTTGTTCTTCCGCCTTGAAGTGACGGACTTGCGAGGTGCATTGAGTGCAAACTCGTCACTAGATCGATCATGCCTTGAGCGTCTCCGACCACCCCGAGAAGCACCACCTGTGAGAAGCAAAGGCGGGTAGCAAAGGGAAAGTAATGCTCATAAGTCATGTAAGATACTGTAATATACTCGAGAAACATGCTATAAGTCGGTACAAATCTAGACATGATAGATTGAAGCAAAAACTGCAGCGGCGATGAAGCTCTAGGCCGGATAATCCGGTGTCCCCTGGGGGCGGATAATCCGGCCGGGCCGGATAATCCGGCCTGCTCGGGGGGCGGATAATCCGGCCCTGCGAAATTTGCAGTTTTCCAATCAAAAGCTTGTCTAAGACTAGATCGGCCTCATAGCATGCAAGAGGAGTACACTACAAATGATTTGGAACAGCTAGACACCAATTCCACCAAGAAAAAAGTACATATAAAACACAACATCTAGGGTTAGAGATTGTGAATCATACCCACATCCATTGTGGAAACCGCTTGGAGGAGAAGGTAGCTAGGGAGGAGATGCACCCGATCCACCCAAGAACTCCGAGAGGGGGCGGACGGAGCGTCTCCGGCGAGGAGGAGGAGATCCGGCGAACTTGAGAGGAGAAAGAGGAGAGAGAGGCGCGTGGGGGGTGGTGTGAACCGTTTGCCCCCCCGCGGCCTCGTCCTCAATTCTTTCAAGATCTGCCCAGGCCGGATAATCCGGCCCTAGCTTAGGGCGGATAATCCGGCCTGGCCGGATTTTCCGGTGTCTCCTGGGGCCGGATTATCCGGGGTTCTGGAAAATTCCAGAATCACCGGAAATCCGGCCCATCTTTCGTTGGTTATTTGCACGACCCATATGTGATGCAATAATGTATCACGTCACATATAAGGTGCAAGTTTACCAATAAGATGGAGCAACCTAGATCATCCGACCGAAACACCTCAAACTCCAAGTTTTTACCAAACATGACAAATGAGCAAGATGGAAATGGCTTATAGGAGAGAGTAGGCTTAGGTTTTAGAAGATACAAAATGTTAATGGTACATGGTCACTCAAGTTTGCAAGATATGAGCAAATAAGGCCAAACTAGAGTGATTTCCCATAAGAACATGGAGTTGTCAAATAAAAGGCGATAAGATCCAAATAACTCCAACTCTTCACAAAGAAGAGTGTGGTGGCCTAGGCCACCATATATGAGTGTTGTGGCATGGCACCGCGAAGATATATCTTGGGTCCAAGCCACTACTCATCATTGAAGCTCACATATCAACATATGATATAAAGAGGATGATTTCTTAATGTTGGCATTATGGGGGGAGGGATAGCTCAATAATTTAAACCGCACTCCCCCTATTTCCATGTCCACATCTAAACCAAATAAAGTTTTGAGACGAAAGTGTGTTTGCAAGATGGTCAAGCTATACTCCTTGAATCAATTATATTTAGCTCATTCCTCAAATAAGTGAACCTTGCTTCATCAAGAGGCTTCGTGAATATATCGGCAAGTTGATCTTTGGTAGGAACATAGATAAGCTCAATATCACCACGGGCAACATGATCCCTAATGAAATGATTCCGGATCTCAATATGCTTCGTTCTTGAATGTTGCACCGGATTATAGGCAATCTTGATGGCACTTTCATTGTCACATAATAGAGGCACTTTGTCACAAATGACACCGTATTCCTTTAAAGTTTGCCTCATCCATAACAATTGAGTGCATCCACTTGCGGCGGCAACATATTCGGCTTCGGCGGTGGAGAGAGATATACAATTTTGCTTCTTAGAAGACCAACACACCAAGGACCTACCAAGGAATTGGCAAGCCCCGGAAGTTGATTTCCTATCATCCTTGTCACCCGCCCAATCCGCATCGGTATAACCATTGAGAATAAAACTTGAGCCTTTGGGGTACCAAATACCATATCTTGGGGTATCAACCAAATATCGAAAGATTCTTTTGAGGGCCATCATGTGGCTCTCCTTAGGAGAAGCTTGATACCTTGCACACACACCAACGCTCAACACTATGTCCGGTCTAGATGCACAAAGGTAAAGCAAGGATCCAATCATGGAGCGATATACCTTTTGATCCACCTCTTTACCATTGGGATCTAGTGCAAGATGACATTTGGTAACCATCGGAGTGGCCACACCCTTCATCTCGGTCATCTTGAACCTCTTGAGCATGTCTTGGAGATATTTTGCTTGGTTGATGAAGGTTCCTTCCCTCAATTGCTTGATCTCAAAACCGAGGAAGAACTTCATCTCTCCCATCATAGACATCTCAAACCTATCGGTCATAAGCTTTGAGAATTCATCATTGAAAGCTTTGTTAGTAGAGCCAAATATAATATCATCAACATATAATTGGCAAACGAAAAGCTCCCCATTGACCCTCTTAGTAAAAAGAGTGGGGTCGATTAGCCTAACATCAAACCCACGGTCTACCAACAATTCCTTAAGGTGCTCGTACCAAGCTCTAGGAGCTTGTTTGAGACCATAAAGTGCTTTATCAAGCTTGTAGACATGGTTAGGAAAGTTGAGATCCTCGAACCCCGGGGTTGCTTAACATAAACCTCTTCATGCAAAGGACCATTAAGAAAAGCACTTTTCACATCCATTTGTTGTAACTTAAAGTTATGATGCGAAGCATAAGCAAGAAGGATACGGATGGACTCAAGGCGAGCCACGGGAGCATAGGTTTCTCCAAAGTCAATTCCCTCAACTTGAGAGAACCCTTGAGCCACCAATCTTGCCTTGTTCCTCACAACATTTCCAAACTCATCTTGCTTGTTCTTGAAGATCCATTTAGTGCCTATAACATTGCGGCACTCCTTTGGCTTCTTAACTAAAGTCCACACTTTGTTGCGCTTGAAGTTGTTGAGTTCTTCATGCATAGCTTCCAACCAATCCGAATCTTCAAGGGCTTCAAATACTTTCTTGGGTTCCACTAAGGAGATATAAGCATGATGATGGCTAAAGTTCGCCAATTGCCTTCTTGTGGAAACCTTTGCCCTTACATCACCAAGAACCTTGTCATGAGTGTGTCCACGAAGTTCGAGATTCCTATCTCTTCTAGCTAGACGACGGGCCTCGATCTCCTCCTTGGTCTTTCTAGGCCTTGGAGGTGTCACTTGATCAACTTGATCATTTGGGTCCCCGTCTTGACCATTAACTTGAGCTTCCTCAATTGCTTGGGGTTGCTCATTCTCATGTGCTTGATCTTGAACAATATTCGGATAAAGGCAAGAGTTGATTGGATCCTCATTGGAGCCATTATGAATGCTTGGTTGATCTTGGCCTTGATCTTGTCCTTGATCTTGCACATAAGAGGAAGGGTCTTGTTCTTGTTCTTGGGTAGGTGCATCATTTGCTTCACTAGGTAGGGTTTGTTGATGTTGAGAAGATGAGGGCTCCACCGTGGTAGAGCATAGTTCTTCCCGAGACGCCACACCGTGTCCCTCAATGGGGCGGAAAAATCCCACACCCATTCTTACTATGGCATCTTGAGGTATTTCATCACCTGCACAAACATCAACTTGCCCCACTTGGGAGCCATCATTTTCTTCGAACTTCACACTACAAGATTCAATGATAATCCCGGAGGATACATCAAAGATTCTATAAGTGTGAGATTCGGCACCGTAACCAACAAATATACCCTCCAAAGCTTTAGGAGCAAATTTAGATAAACGAACTCCTTTGATTTTGTAGAAACACTTACACCCGAACACCTTGAAGTATGAGATATTAGGCTTGTTCCCGGTGAGTATTTCATATGGAGTCTTGTTCAAGCCCTTGCGGAGATAGAGCCGGTTCGAGGAGTGGCAAGCGGTGGAGATGGCTTCCGCCCAAAAGTTATAGCGGGATTTATACTCCGCCATCATAGATCTTGCCATATCCATAAGAGTCCGGTTCTTCCTCTCCGCAACACCATTTTGTTGAGGGGTGTAAGCAGCGGAATATTGATGACGAATCCCCTCATCACTAAGAAAATCATTGAGTGTATAGTTCTTGAACTCGGAGCCGTTGTCACTTCTTATTGCCATAATGAGGAGGTTGTGTTGGCGTTGCACCTCGGTAGCAAAGTCAATGAATATTTGTTGAGTCTCATCTTTTGTCTTGAGAAAGTAGACCCAAGTGTATCTTGAGTAATCATCAACAATCACCAAGCAATGTTTCTTCGCACCAAGACTTGCATGAGTAACGGGACCAAAGAGATCCACATGAAGGAGCTCCAAGATCCTCTTGGAAGAGATGATAGTCTTGCTTGGATGCGGAGAGTCATGCATTTTGCCTTCAACACAAGCCCTACAAACACGATCTTTGGCAAAAGACACATTTTCCATTAGTCCCACAATATGGTTCCCCTTGTGAAGACTTTGCAAAGTTCTCATGTTGACATGGGCTAGGCGGCGATGCCACAACCAACCCACGTCCGCCTTTCCGAATAGGCACATCGCACTTGTTGTGATGGTCCCCAAAAAGTCCACCACATACAAGTTGTGTTCGCGATACCCAACGAAAGCAACTTTTAGAGTCTTGCTCCACAAGAGGACCACAATATCATTATCAATAAAGACGGCGAAACCCATCTTGCCAAGGGCGGAAACGGAAAGCAAATTGTAACCAAGGGTTTTGACAAGCATGACATCCACAAGAGTAATGTTGTGTGCAACCACAACCTTGCCAAAACCCAATACCTCGGATGTAGAATTATCGCCAAAGGAGACGGTGATATCATTTATGTTAGGCCTCAACTCCTTGACGAGGTTCTTTCCGCCGGTCATATGACTTGTACATCCACTATCAAGTACCCATTTTGAACCTCCGGCGGCATAGTCCTACATGAGATCAATTCTTGGATTTAGGTACCCATTTCGCAATGGGTCCTCTTTTGTTAGCAACAAGGGTCTTTGGGACCCAAATAGACCAAGCAACATAACCATCATATGGGCCAACATATTTAGCATAAACATCACCATAATAATCTTTAAATAAAACATAGTGAGGGTTAGCAATTCCCGCATCATCAGCATTCATGGTTTTGCCCTTGGAGGCTTCACCATTAGTGACGTCTTTCTTCTTCTCTTGTGCGGGCTTGGCCTTTTGCTTGTTTGCCTTCTTTGCCTTGGCAATATAACCAAGGCCCTCCTTCCCATTGTTTGATCTTTGCTTATTCAAAAGATCATCCAAAGAAAGTTTACTTTGGGGAGAGGAGGCCTTAGCAAGTTCATCCTTCAACCTAGCATTTTCCTCAACAATATTTGCATGATCACATAGAGGAGTAGAGGAACTAGGCACATCATATGAAGCAAGCCTAATTTGAAGTTGCTCATAGGATTTGGATAGGAGAGTGAATTCACTCTTCAAAGCTTTGTGAGCTTTGTCTAGTTCATCTAGATCCTTCACAAGTTTCTCATGATCAACCTCAAATTGGGCCTTTTCCTTTTTAAGCACTTTAGACTTAGCCCTAGCAAGATCTCTAGCTTTTGTGAGCTTGTTAATTTTATCTTGAGGCTCTTCAAGAGTTTCTAGCCTCTCCTCAAGAGAAGCTATAGTTTCTTGACTTTCCTCAAGAGCATTTTTAAGGGCATGGATTTCAAGAGAGTCTTCTCTCTCTATTTGACCCTTTTTCTCAAGCATATCACTTTGTTGAGCTATACGAACCATGAGGTTTGAAACATGCTTTTTAGTGTTACCTTGTAGGTTGAGAATGAAATCATCAAAATCTAGCATTTCTTGTTTCACTTTTAGACTAGCATCATCAACCCCTAGATCACTAGATATGTTAGGCATAGAGAGGCTAGGAGATGATACCTCGGAGGATTTAGCCATGAGGCAACTTTCTTCCTCCACAAGAATGACCTCATTGGGGGATTCACTTGGTGATGAAGAGTTAGTGGAGAGGGAGGCAAGAGCGACCAATCCATTAGAGGTTGCATCTTCTTCATCATCAACATCATCATCTTCGGAGGTATACTCTTCTTGAGTTGATAGCACAATAGGTGTGTCCAAGGAGGACCTTGCCATGAAGCAATGTGCATTCTTGATATGAGGGTTCTCATTGGGAGATTCAAAGAGAGATGAAGAGGGTATGTTGGTGGTGACGATGGCGGCCAATTCCTTTGAGCTTTCTTCATCTTCATCACCACTAGAACTTTCAACTTCATCGGATGAATATTCTTCCCTTGTTACTAGCACAACTCTTGAGGGCCTCTTTCCCTTCTTGGTCTTGTTGTTGTAGAACTTCTTGTTGGGGGCTTTTGAATATTTGCCCTTTGTGTCTTTGCTCTTGTCCTTGGGAATGAGCCTCCCATTATGAAGCTCTCTATTCTCATAGGGGCATTCGGCAATGAAGTGACGCTTGTCATCACAATTGTAGCATGATCTTGTCTTTGGACCAAAGCTAGTGAACCCACTTTTGTTGTTCCTCTTGATGTTGTCTTCCTTGGCCTTGGAGGGATCAACCCAAAAGGATTTTGCATGGAAGGCCATGTGATCATGGTAGTGGCATTGCAAATCTTCCGGATAGGACATACTCCAAGATGCCCTATAAGATTCTTGAGGAATCACTTTTTCAACGGAGTTGACCACCAAGGCAAGGTTGGAACCGTTTGCCATCCCAAGAGCACGATTGCGAGAATCATGAGAGGTTTCCTCAAGCACCTTGAGAGCTTGCATCTCGTGCACGACTTGTTGAGAGGTGAGAGAGGAATAGCATTCCCTCCCCACAAGAGTCTTGACATCAATGGGTACAAATGGCATCATGCATTCAATGTACTTCTCCTTGATCCAAGAGTCATTGATGTGGGTGGCACCAATAAGCTGGAAGGCATCGGCAACGGTGAGAAGTCTTCCATACATGTCTTCATGATCTTCATCCGGTAGCCTCATGAACCCTTCGGCTTTATTCTTAAGAGCATTATACTTGTTCCTCCTTGTGCTCTCACTTCCAATGCAACTAGCGGTCAAACCATCCCAAGCTTCCTTGGCGGTGGTGTAGTTCCGGACACGATGCAATTCCTTTGTCCCCACACTAGTTTGAATCATGTACGTGGCGGTGTTGTTGAGTTGACTATCAACCGCTTCTCTTCTAGTCAACTTGTCGGGGTTGTATGGCTTGAAGCCCTCCAAGATGATTCTCCATAATTCATTGGAGGCACTACAAACATGAGAGCGGAACTCAAATTGCCAAGTATCGAAATTATCAATAGAAAACTTAGGTGGGTAGCCCCGAATGTTCAAATGGGGATGGGGAACCGGTATATCGGGAGATAGGAAAGGTGGAGCTACTCGATTGTAGCTTTCACCTCCACTAGTTCCCCTAGGAGATGTAATAGTGTTTAAGTTATCACCTTCCACGGGTTTGGTAGATGAGGGTAAGTCCGAAGCATCTCCCTCATCTAACGCACCCGTGTCCTTTACCTCTACACTAGGAGTCTTGGGAAGGGCCGGAGTCAAAAGCTCGGCAATCATCTTTTTCATGCTTTCCATTTGGGCTTCCATGGAGGACTTCAACGAATTGAAGTCTTCCATGGAGACCGTCTTGGCGGCCCCTTCCGAGGACTCCTCGGACGGCATACTCTTAGGCGGTTAAGCCCGAAATAAGAGTTGAGGCTCTGATACCAATTGAAAGGATCGTATGCCGCACCTAGAGGGGGGGGTGAATAGGTGCTAACCAATTTTTAGTTCTTTTTCAACTTAGGCTTGACACAAAGGTAAATTCTCTAGATATGCAACTAAGTGAATATACCTATATGACAAGGATATCAACTAAGCAAGATATAGCTACGCAATAGAAGATAGAGTGGGATAGAGGTAACCGAGAGTGGAGCACGCGATGACACGGAGATGATTCCCGTAGTTCCCTTCCTTTGCAAGAAGGTACGTCTACGTTTGGAGGAGTGTGGTTGCTACGCAAGCCAAACCAACAGCCACGAAGGCTTCACTCGGATCTCCCGTGAGCAACGCCACGAAGGCCTAGCCCACTTCCACTAAGGGATTTCCTCGAGGCGGAAACCGGGCCTTTACAAAGTTCTTGGGGCACACATCCACAACCAAATTGGAGGCTCCCAAATCTGTAACAATACAACAATCAACAACAACACATCAACAACAAATCAACTAGGGAACCAAATAGGAACACTAGCATGAGATCCCTCAAACAAGTGAGGGGAAATGAAGAACGCTTCGGTGAGGATGTAGATCGGTGTCTTCTCCTTCGAATCTCCAAAGATCAAGAGCTTTGGTTGGGGGAGGAAGGAGATCTTGCAAATCTTGAGTTTCTTGAGGTGGCTCTAATGGAGGTGGCTTGGCAGATTTCTTGTGTAATGACTGAGCAAGCAACCAAGGTAGAAGAAGGGGGTATTTATACCTCCCCTCAAAATTGAGCGGTTGCAGCTTCCGGGGGGCCGGATATTCCGGCCTAAGTAAGGGCCGGATAATCCGCCCCCCCCCGGAAAATCCGGCCTTCGGGACAAAACCGTGACTTTATCCGGCCAAATGTCCGGCCCCTATACTGAGAAGCAAATCTTCAGGTCCTTAGCCAAAATCGAGGGGGCCGGATATTTCCAAAATATCCGGCCCGGATATTCCGGCCCTGGTACAATACCGGGACAATATCCGGGCAAAAATCCGGCCCCAATACTGCGCTGCTTTTCCTCATGAGACTTAGCCAAAAACAGGGGGCCGGATATTTCAACAATATCCGGCCCGGATTATCCGGCCTAGCCAACTTTTTCTGATTACTTTTGACAGACGATCAAATCCAACACACATGAATAAATATCTATGTAATCCCTGTACCACTTAAACAAACATTAGTGTATCACATATATTGACATCAAACACACAAAACATAATGTGAGAGATGTTCTTTCACCGGGGGCTCTCATCGGGGCGCGGTTGAAGTTGTTGTTGTTGGCATGGTGGTTGTTGTTGCTGTTGTTGTTGTGGTGGCCTCCTGGCCTTGGGTTTCCTCCACTCCGGTTCTGAAAACCGGGGCGAGACATCTGCATCCGCGGCTTGTTGTTTCTTGGGGCAAAGCCTCCGCTTGAGCTGGGGCGATACCTTGGGGTATTGTTGGGCCCACTTTGGTGCATCATGCGGCGTTTGCGGTTCTCGTTGGCTTGGTGGAGTTTTCCCTCCATTTGAATGGCGGAATCCACCAGGGCTTCAAGGTCGGCAAAGGGGATGTTGACTAGCACAGTCTGCATCTCATCGTGCAGACCATTCAGGAATGTCTCCTTTCTTTTCTCTGTGGTGTCAGTTTCATCGGGGGCGTACCTTGACAGGGTGAGGAACCTGTCGCGGTATTCTACCACCGACATCCGGCCTTGCTTGAGTTCACGGAACTCGTCCCTCATTTGCTTGATCAAACCCGGGGGCACGTGATACTTGCTGAACTTGAGCTTGAAATCAACCCAAGTCATGATTTGTCCTGCGTTCATAGCACGGGTGCTGGTCCACCAAGCTCTTGCTGGTCCTGCTAAGTAGTGCGTGGCAAACAGCACTTTCTCATTGGCGTCAACTCCAGCCACTTCTAGGTTGTTCTCCATAGTCTGGAGCCAATCATCGGCATCCAGGGGTTCTTCAGTCTTGCTGAAAACAGGTGGGTTGGTGTTTTGGAAGTTCTTGAGCTTTGATCCTGGGTGATCATGGTTCCCGTGACCTTGGTTGTTGTTGGCTATCTGTTGCAGGGCAGCTATGTTGGCTTGTCTTTCAGCCCTTTCATCCTCTCTATCAGCCATCAAAGTCTGCAGCAGTTGCATCATGGCATCTTGACTTGCTGCGAGTTGGAGGGGCCATCTGAACATGGAGATAGATCATGAGATGAGAGGGAATTTTCTATGGCTTATTTTGGGTAAGTTCAAAAATTTAAAACTTGAATTCTTTTGATGTTAACACAAACACATATTCATTCATTCATTCATCATATATTACAAGCTTAACACACCAATGGTTTTAAGAACCATTTCCTCGCGCTACGATACAAAGGACGGGATACAAACTCACACCTACACATGTGAACTAGTGCAACTACTCCTCATCATCATCATCCACATCGATCGGGATGATTCCATCCTCTCCGGCCTCCAGAAACTCGTAGTCCTCCTCATCAGTGAACTCATCCTTCTCGAAGTTATCGTCATCACTCAGGAAGGCTTCTCCTCCCTGAATGTCTTCACCGTCTTCTTCCATCTCATTCAGCTGGTCCTCTTGGGCCTTGACAGTGGCCTCCAAGGATACTATCTTTGCGCGGAGGCGCGCAATGGTAGCGTCCTTCTTGGCACGCTGCTGGCGGAGTGTCTTGCGGTCCTTCGCAAGCAACTTGATCACATCGGCGTGCTGAGCCAGTGCAAGGTGAGTCTGGTTGGCGTAGCCATGTGCGTTGTCCAGCTCCTTCTGGGTCTCGTACAGCATAAAGTCCAGATGCTCCACGTGGTGCCTCAGCTCGGGGTGGGACTGCAGGTCCATGGGTTCTCCAGCGGAGTTACGCCTTGCGAGATGCGCAAAGCGATCCCCCTGGATGGCTGCCACATTCTGTCCGCACAGACGGGCAAGTGCTTCCTGAAGAGCACGTGCGAGTCCGTCCAGCCAGTTGCTTTCCCTGAAGGAAAAGAGGATCCTCTCAGAGGTAGGAGGCTCCATCTTGCCCCTCAGATCAGCGGTGATAACCCACTGAAGCTCCCCTCCGGGCTGGTCGTTGACCTCGACTCCGTGGAACTCGGGGTGCAGGCGTCCAAGGAACTCAGAGAGGGCATCTAGGTCCCTTTCAAAGATCAGACTCCCGCCATTCACCAACTGGTAAAACTTGGTGTTGGCTGGCTCCATCTGAAAGTGAGTTGGATGAGTAAGTTAGAGATGTGAACAAGTGTGGCAAAATTTTATGCAGATTCATAAGGAAGAGCATGGCTTCTTATTTCGAAAAGATCTCAAAGAGAAGAAAATGACTAAGTTTTTCAGAAATATTCACTTCATTTGTTTTTTTGAACCTAAGTTTTTCAGAACGTCCATTCTAACTAGGGTCTCCTAAGGTCAAACAATGGCTCTGATACCAACTTGTCAACACCCGGATTTTTAAGTCTCGGTGCCTATTATGCCATTCATCGCAATCCTAGGAATAATGTTGTTGCGAGACATAACAGTTGATATCATAAGTCATCATTCATTACAAACCATAATCGTCTTACAAAAGTAGATCACATGATCCAATATTACAACCATAGTCGATCTATTGATCAACGAACATCACAAATATTACAAAGCGGAAGCGTAGTAGTAGTAGTGGAATATCTAATTCCACATGCCAACGCTTTACGTCAGAAGAACTCCTAGTTGTTGTAGACGTCCTGCTGGCCGTCATCTTCATACTGCTGCTCCTCTTCATAGTCTGGCCATTTGAATAGCCAGGGACACAGCCGTGAGTACTTTTAAAGTACTCGCAAACTAATACTATTGTAATTACTATCAATTTTATTAAGGGGATGCTAAGCTCTAGGTTTATTTGCATAAAGCCAATTTTAGTTCATAAACATTTAGTAAAATACTCCTCATTTGCTAACTAACTCAAGTGGGAACATTAGTGTCATTCCCACAACAGACCACAACTCTGTTGTGATTCAACATTCAAGTTCACCATTCATTTCACCATTCATGTCAGAAATATCTGATAGCGGAACAGTATGGCCTTTCCAATCGTCCGTAACCGTGGACACGGCTATTCGAATAGGTTTACACTCTGCAGAGGTTGCACACTTGTGCCACAACATTTGATTACATCCGTCAGGGATAACCCTGAATAATCGTAACTCAGTACGCGGATCATCAACCCTAACCTTTCCCTTACATATCCTAGTATAGGCACCTCTCCCCATGAGCTTGGCCTCCCAGTGAAGACAAACCATCAGCCTGGGAACTGCACAGGGCTTGGGCCGGACATTCACCTCATATTCACGTCATTTCACATTATTTCACATTCCACGGAGGCAGCCTCGGCATAACCCCTATGACGCTTGTTTAGAGGGAACCCATACTAAGACACATAAACTTCCAGCTAAGCCCTACCCATAATCAGGTATTGTGGGGGTACTTGTAAATTGGAATGGTTTCGCATCCGAACCCAACCATCAGTTTTATCAAATTCATGTCATTGTCATTCAAGTCACATTCACCTTCAAAATCATTCAATGTCATTTCATTTCACAATGTTCCCATCTAGAGTAGTCAATTTTATTTGTTTAGCACTAGCCACTAGTCATGAGGGGTGCTAACTAGTTTTGATTGTCCTAGGCTAACTTTGATGATCTTGTTCTACTCTAGACCAAGTGAATCATGAATCAAAAAGTACTTTGATAAAACAAAAGCAATAACGCTTGTAAGTAAAAACTTGTAAGTAAAAACTTGGGATGGGCTCATTAATCATAAAGTAAAACGTGGGGTGCCTTGCTCTTGTAGAGCTTTGCACTTTGCAAGTAAATTAGCTTGCCTTGGTTGGCGTACTGATCAAAGTGGTCTTCCTCTCCTTGGAAGTAGACCTCCTCCTCTTGATACTCCTCGGTACTAGCGTCTAAAAACGAATACGATACATACAATCACCAAACAAAACTTAAACACTAGGCTAAGCACACACATGAGTCACACAAACTAGGCTAACATCACAACATTATTATTATGTTGGTTGAGTTTGTTTTCTTCTTTAAGAAAAATAATTTCTCTCATTACGATATATCATTTAGTGTTTCTATTTAATTCTTTGGAGAAATAATTTCCTCTCACTGAATCTTGTTAAGATTTAATTTCCTCAAATAATAATATATGACCTAGGTTGACCAAGGTCAACCTCTTCATAATCATCATTTGGGAAAATGATTTAAATGAGGTGCTACACCTCATATAATTTAATACTAACATTATAATGATTTAAGGTCATCCAATAATTCAATATGAGATTTAGTAGACCATGGTCCCTACCTCGTTTTGAGTTATTTGAGACAAGATTTAAATGAGAGAAAAGCTCCCATACTATTTAATAAATAACTTTGGCACAATATAAATGGACTAGAAATAGCCATAGATCCATTTTTTAAACTAGACCATGATCATACAAACAACTATGTCATATTTTTACATAATCTTATAGACAATATGAAATATGATTTTTGAGAGTTGGAATCAACTCAAAAGCATTTTTGGTTAATTTTTAATAATTGTTTGAAGTTGCAAAAGGCCCTGCCTTGTTATTTTTGTCACATTAATTCTACAAATAATCTAAGGTTGAGACCAGTGTAGTTTTGTAGATAATTTGATAAGCTTTCCAAATATATAAAATTTGTCAAATTTGGTTTGGTGGATTTTATTCTATTCAAATTTGAAAACAGCATCTGTGAGCAATTTAGAAAATTTGAAAATTCATATTTGGATTACGTGGGCTTGTGGGAAAGAGAATGGGCTGCACAGGGGAAAAAGTAAACGGGCCGGCCCAGCTGCACGTCTCGCGTGAGCGGGCCGCCTGACAGTGGGAGCCACTCGTAAGTGGATCTTAACGGGCGAAGCGGTAAGTTCTATCCTGCGCCGCAGGATTAGAGGAGAAATCAACGGCCCAGGTTCATCATCGACGGCGACGAGAGGCGCGGCTACTGGCGGCGAGGCTAGGGGACGGAAGGCTCACCAGCGGCGCGGCGATGGTCGGCGACGTGCTGTGGCGAGGTTGTCGATGACGGGAAGCAGCTGGTAGCAGTGGCGTCTCCAACGGTGGCCGAAATCGTCGGCGAGCTTCTCAGCACCTCCGCGGGCTCCGGCGACCAAATTGGATGGCTACGGTGGTGAATCGAGCAAGAGAGGTGGTGGAGGAGACTAAGAAGAGAGAGGGGAAGCTGGTTGTGTGAAGAGTTGAGCGCGGGGGTGGCTCCTTTTATAGCGGCGGAAGGTGGCCGTGGTCTGGCGATGATGTCAAGGGTGGCGACGCGGCTACAGGGGCAGAGAGGCACTGGCGATGACGCTCGTCGCTTGGCGACGTCACGGCGATGACGTTGGGCGTGATTGCGGTGAAAACGAGGCTCTGGCGAGGACGGGCGCATGACGCGAGCTCGCAGTACCGCGGCGGATGGCGTCATTGATGTCGTCGTCTACAGGCGCGGCGCGAGCCAATGGGCGTGTCCTGGCGGTTGCTGGTGACGTCGTGGAGCTGGTGGCGCAGAGAGAAGGTGCGAGGGTCAACGGAGCTGGCCAGGCGACGTCGTGGTCGTGCGCGTCTGTGATGCTCACCATGCGCGTTCTGGCGTGCGTGGGCGTCTCTGGGCGTGCATGGCCTGGCGCGTGTGGTGCACCGTTGGCTCGAGCAACGGGTCTGGCACGCTCAGGGGAGTGAGGGGAACATGTTGGACAGGGTGGTGCATGCTGGCAAGGTCCAGAGAGGGGGAGCATGTGCATGTCCATGCCATGCCACGGCATGGATGATTTGGTCAAAATCTGTGATGATCAAGGGTACCATTTCTTGTCTATTGTGCTTGGCAATGTGTAGAGAGGTCAGAGGAGTACATTTGGTGACCTAGGGTTGATGGTGGAGGCAAAGAACCACTGGGTTTTGCAATGTGTCGAGTTGGCAGGATTGTGCTCACCAGGTGTTCGATGAAATGGCCGCAAGAAAATTATTTTTGAATTTTTGAATGAATTTTGGTGGGTTGCAATCATATATTATTTGAAGTAGAGTGGTGGTGGTGGTGGTCAAATTTGAAGTGGTTTGCAAAATCTCAAAATGCACATAATGTTGAATCTGCTTCAATGTCTCTACTTTGCTTGATCACCATTTGAATTTGAGCAAGAATTTGCAGGGGTTGTTCTGGGAAAATTTGTTCACCTTGATGTTGTCTTGGATTAGGTGCAAAGAGTTGGCATTGTGTAGTTTAAAATTTTTCCAAAACAGAAGCTCAAAGAGGGCATCAGGCTAAATTTTGCCAAATTGACCATTAGTGCATGTGAGCTTGTTTTGATTTCAAATTTGATTCCCTTTGAGTTTCTTTGATTCCAAACGTGCTAATATGTGTTTAGTAACCATTTACAACCAATGGTGCAAGTCAAAATGGTCTAGGTTAAGGATTTGCAAAAATGGCATAAACCATATGTGAGTGTTGGTTTTCTTTTCTCATTTCTTTTCTTCTTTTATTTTTCCTTCTTCTTTGTTGATCATGAGTGCATAGATTAGGGTTTTAGCAAAATTGCAATCACACAAGCAATCATCATGGCAAATGCATACTAACACAATAATTAAGGATGAGTTATATGCATAGCACTTGTAGTATTAAAAAGTTTTTTGTTGGTTCTCAATTTTGCATTTTGGAAACTCTCTTTCTTTCTTTATTGAAACTTTGAGATGTTACACATCATAACCCCTCTTTCTCCGTGCTTCGTCCAAACATTATAGCCAGACATGAAACTGGAATGAAGCAGAAGTGTGGTCCTTCTCATTCCGACATTCAACACATGGACAAAACATAAAACCACCACCATGCTTGTTCGCCTCGGCCGCATCGCGAAAAGAATCCACGCCTTCTCTGTAAGCGGTTGTGCGTCAGTCACCATACGTCCATGGATGACTTATATGCATCATACAACTGTATATCAAACACAATCACGATTCTAAAATTAGTACCACACGATCTAAACGAGAAAATAGTTGCTAACCTTTTAGGACAAGTGGAAATTAAGAGGAGGAAGCTTAAGTGTGGCTCGGGCACCCTCATATCATGTTTGTCTTCTGTGAACTCAAGTGGCATCACTCTAACACATATTTCAACAAACACCTCTAGTGCATACGAATAAAAAAAACTAGCACAAACTCACACTCCTCCCACCAGGAAAAAAAACAAGAGAGGGGGGAGAGGAGGCTGCCATATATATAGGGTCAGCCCATTTGTTTCGGTTTGAGATAGAAACCGGAACTTTTGGGGGAGCACCTAGCCGCAGCGGGCCGCAAACCCCTTTATTCCCGGTTTGTATTTCAAACCGGGACAAAAGGTGCCTAACGAACCGAAACTAATGGGTACCGTGAACTTCGACGGATTCGCGCCGTCGCGGCCAACCCTTTAGTCCCAGTCCACACTAGGGCCGGAACTAAAAGATCTTTTTTCTACTAGTGTGATTCCGTAAAGAAAATAATTTATTTGATGATTAAAATGTTTACCTGGGGTAGAGGTTTCAAAACGCGCTCTTCAAAGGAGGCGTATGTCACAAATTTAAGTATCATGAAGGTGCTGTAAATTGTAAGCCGACAAAATCACGTCTTACATGATGGCTCGCGATTTTGCCGATCTGACAGCGCGGTGGGCAGCATTTGTGTAGTTTACCTTCCATTTTTTGCCCTATCGTATCCTCAAATTTCGAGCGTTCACAGCTCAGCCACACGCTTTTTGTTCTCTGAAATGAGCTCAGCCACACGCTGCCAGTCCTTCGAACCATCCTCAAAGAGATTTGGGACGCGCTGCACAAAAAAATGTCCCGTTGCGTCTCTCAAACCCGTTTTTTGTCCGGCGCGGTTTGATACGGTGTCCGGCACTCCGAGTCTGTCCCCGCCCCACAGGGGACGGTTCGGGCACGCAGGGACACAACGAAAAGAGAGGCGGGGCGTGGCGGGACCGATGCGTCAGCGGCTCGGCAGCCTAAAAACCCGTCGCCTAACTTTGGTCAAGCAACGTTAATGGTGTCCCAATTTTCCTAGGCAACGCAGGGACGCGTCTCGTCGTGCATGGCCGTGTGGCCGTTCGCGTCGGCGTTATTGCATCCAACAACCCGCTGCCGCTTCGCCTGCCACCACTGTACATTAAGACCCGGCGGTTCATCCCAATCTCTCGCCGCTCCTAAATCTTCTCCTCGCCGCTCCAAGATATTCTCCTCGCCGTTCCAAGCAATGTCGTCATCCTCCCGCAAGATCGCCGCCGTGAACGGCTCCGGCTACGGCAGCCTCACCGTGAAGGAGGCGTGGGCGCTGTACCGCGCGGGATATCCCGTCCCGCCGAACATGTGCCTGCCAAGCAGCGGCGGCTGGAGGATGGCCGTGAACGGCATAGGCGTCCCGCCGCCGTCGTCGCCGGGCACGGAGCGCTGGAGGGTATGCAATCAGGGCCCGGCGGTCTGCACTCGAATCCGAGGAGCGGGCTGATCTGACCTGGGCGGCCACTGGCAACGACTCCTGGTGTATCGCCTATTTCCAGGCGCACTATGACATGGAGATGCACAGCACCACCAGCCTCGTCGGCGGGCCGAACAGCTGGAACAGGGATGGGCGCGTCCTGTTCTGGGGCGTTCCGGGGCACACCCTGCAGAACGTCATCGACGGCATCCACAACAGCGCTCCAAGGTTGGAGGCGCCGTCCTCATCGCCACCGTCTCCTGCAGCGCAATGGCGGCCGAGGAGGACGTACTCGTCCTCCTCCAACTCTTTGTCCTCAGGACCGGCCCGATCGACGCCGTCCTTGTCGTACCGCTCCGCGCCCTACAACGTCCCCAAGCGCGTGGTGAAGGAGGAGTCGGCGACGACCGTCAATCCGAGGCGCGGCGGCAGCGGCAGAGGCACGGCGGCGGCGCCCTCCTCATCCCGAAGCCGGAGGTGAAGGAGGAGCAGGACGACGAGGAAGCGGCGAAAGCGGCGCTGCTGGTGGAGTACGAGCGGCAGCAGCGGCTCATCGCCAGCAGCGACGACCCCGAGGACTGCCCAGGGCTGCGAGCGGCGTGCTTGGCGTCGCTGAACGACAAGGACGCCTCGAGGTGCGGCGATCGCCATGTCCATCCGTGACACCGGCAAGCCGCTCGTGGACCTCACCGACGGCGGCGAGGCATGACCAAGCGGCCTGGTGAAGGACGAGCCCGTCGAAGAGCCCGACGAGCGCGTCAAGCAGGAGGTCGTCACCTACGACATGTAAAACTTCCACCAGTACTACGACGCCTCCGGCCGCCGCAAGTGCTTCTAGATTAGGTTTAGTTTAAATTTAGTCGAATCTCGTTCAAATCTATGTAATATATGCCAAGTTTGGATGAATTTAATCGAATCTCGCTCAAGTTTTAAATTTCCGAAATTTTATTTCAAGGACGCGACTAGGA
The DNA here is from genome assembly GCF_022539505.1 of Lolium rigidum. Taxonomy (NCBI): domain Eukaryota; kingdom Viridiplantae; phylum Streptophyta; class Magnoliopsida; order Poales; family Poaceae; genus Lolium; species Lolium rigidum. Next base: position 181,519,300 of record NC_061510.1, read on the forward strand.
AGCGACGTCCTCCAAACGAGACACGAACAAAACACGTCCCCAAATGGTCAATCCTATTTTGGAGGACGGTGACCGGAGATGCACTTACTCGCGCGGAACAACGAACCGCCATCCCCATAACAAAACAATTTGCAAGATTCTCCACGTGTGCCTCGATTGATTCGAGGACCTATCTATGTAACTAATATAAATCCAGGGTTGACTGTGCAAATGGCGCGGACATGAAAAAACTACCCGCAGGCCAAGTCCAGCCCAAGATTTTGGGAGGGGCAAAGGAAGCGCACTGCCCAACAACTGCAAGTGAGGAGGAGGCATTCTTCTCTCCACCACCTACTCTACTCTCTCTCCCCCTCCCCTTCTCCCTAGGATCGCAGCCAGATCGCCCTAGCGGACGAACAAGAGAGAAGAAGAACCCATCGACAAGTGCCTCTGTTCCTTGCTGATTCTTGGCCTCCTTCTGCCATGTCCATGGGTATCTATATATCTTCTTCCTTCGCTTCTCTTGAAGCTTTTCTTTTTTGGTCCCTGGACGGAGGCACTGTGCATGTACGTTTTGTTCCATTCATTTCTTTGATGGATTTGTCTAGCTCTCGTCTCCTTGTCTTCATTTCCCTTTTTTCCCCTTGATGGTGTTAGGGTTCTGCTCTGTTCATCGAATATTCAGTTGCATCCTCAACTCATCCATGGCTCTTTCCTCCTTCAAAAAAAATTCAAAATACATATAAATTCCTTTTGATTTACTATTGGTTTTTTTCTGTTTTATCCCTTTTGATTGATTCCACATGTTTCTTGCTGTTTCGTACTACTGTGTACTATAATATATAGCACCGGATTGTATCCTAGTTAATGGTTCCATGTGGACAGATGAAGGCTATGGCCCTACCAGGGACAGCGACGACGAATACGATAATTTTATACGGAAGATGAACCCGCCAAGGTGCATTCACATGCTCCCCAAAACAGCACACTATCGGTTCGCCCCCTCAACTATCAATTTCTTGTTTTCTTAATCCTGGTCTATCTTGTTAACTGCAGTATCGTGATCGACAACGATTCGTGCAAGGACGCCACGATTGTCAGGGTATTCCTTCTTCCTTGTTTTCTTCTCACAGAAATTCCAGTCAAGTGGTGCGCTGAATTGCTTGTTGGTTGCAACTATAGGTTGATAGTGCAAATGAGTACGGGATCCTGCTAGAGGTGATCCAAGTCCTCATTGATCTGAATCTTGTGATAAGCAAGGCATATATAACCTCAGATGGTGGATGGTTCATGGATGGTAAAGGATTATACTACCTAAAAATCTAGTAAACGATAGCTTCATCATTTTATTCCCCTGTAGTTAATTTGGTCACGCACGGGTTTCAGTCTTTAATGTAACTGATAAGGAAGGGAAGAAATTGAAGGACAAGGCAGCTATTGAGCAAATTGAAGACTACATCCGCAAGGTATAATCCTGCCATTTTCAGTGGACTAGTCATTGTGTGTATAACCATCCAATATGGACTGGCAACTGAAATATCGTCCAACTTGTAGTCCTTAGGTGCAGATTCGAGATACATACCTGCTAGAAGGAGATCAGTCGATGTCGCTGCTTCAACTGACCACAATGTCATTGAGCTGACAGGGACTGACCGCCCAGGCCTGCTCTCTGAAGTCAGCGCAGTGCTTGCCGACCTCAAATGCAATGTGGTCAGTGCTGAGATTTGGACCCATAATACTAGAGCTGCAGCCGTGATGCGAGTCACTGATGAGGACTCTAGGTTAGCCATCACTGGCACCGAGAGGCTCGGACGGATCAAGGAGCGACTATCTTACCTTCTCCGAGGAGGCAATCTTTCGCGAGGAGACGCCATGGCAGTGTCGTCCGGGACTTATGCCATGCATACCGAGAGAAGGCTGCACCAGATGATGCTTAATGATGGGGATTGTGAACATCTTCATCGGCATGTCCCAAATCAATCTCAAAGGCCTAATGTCACGGTTCGGAATTGGAATGACAAGGACTACTCGGTGGTGACCATCCGGTGCAAGGACAGGCCGAAGCTTCTGTTCGATACTGTTTGCACCTTGACAGACCTACACTATGTTGTCTTTCATGCAAACATCGATGCCAGTGATGATCAAGCATACCAGGTGAATATACATAAGCAAACATCTCCGGGTATTCACTGCCATCATGTGTGATCATAAGAACCAGCATAAGAAAATGTGTAACCTCTTTGCAGGAATTCTATGTAAGACATGTGAATGGATCTCCAATGAGTAATGAAGCTGAAAGATTGAGTCATCCAATGCCTTGAGGCTGCTATTGAACGTAGAGTATTTGAGGTAAGAATTCATGAACTTACCTAAAAGGTAACGTTGTCATAACTATCTTCTGACAAAGCTTGTATTCGCCGTTTCCCAAATGTTGCCTTTTCAGGGTGTGAAACTTGAGCTGTGTACAAATGACAAGGTCGGCCTCCTGTCCGAGGTCACCCGCATCTTCCGTGAGAACAGTCTAACTGTAACAAGAGCAGAGGTCAGCACCAGAGGCAAGAAGGCTGTCAACACATTCTATGTGCGCGATTCTGCAGAAGAGACAGTTGATCAGAAGACCATTGATTCCATCAGGGAAGCCATCGGCCATAACATTCAGGTGAAAGGGCAGCCTGAGCCAGCAGAACCTCAGAAGAAAGAGTCCCCGACATGGTTCCTCTTTGCAAACTTATTTCGGCCGAGGTCTCTCTACAGTTTGGGAATGTTCATGCGTTGATGTCCCCATCAAATTTGGAGAACTCTGTACAAATCTTAACTGCTGAAGCAGTCAAGGAGAATTGGAGCCGACATTTCGTTCCAGCAGTGCACGATTAGGAGGGAACATAATATTGGGTTGTAAATATAGATTGTACATATATTGTGCACACAGAATGTAAATATTACTTCAGGAAAACGTTACTCATATAGTCATATGGAGATAGTATTAGACTCTGAACTGTTACTGCCTCAAAAAATCTGTCCTCTTTTCCAGAAATAATCACGTGAGGAAAAAAGGCTGGGGAATTTTGTTATCTTCTGAAAATGATAGGCCAATCGGCCTGCTTTCCTTTCAAATTATTGTAGCTGTTCAGCAACTGGAATCTGCATGACAGCAATGGCCGCCTCAAATTCTGAGGGCAAAAGCAGATGCAGGTCCGAAGCCAAAAGGGATGCTATACTATCATGTTTACCGAAGCTTTGCTGATAAAGGCATGTTGCATTAAGCTTTGTCTGCATGCTGGGACTGACAAAATGCCATGAAAAGCAAATCAACTCCTGTGTCTGACCTGTTATCCTGTCATCTCACATAAGCTCCAATATGCAATATCAGATCGATGATGTGGTGGTGACCCCGTCTGACGACTGCCTACAGATGAGTGGAGGAGGGCCAAAAGAGTAGCTGAAACCAGAACCAAGAAATAGTAGGTAGTGAGCCATGAGAGTTAGAGCATCTCCAGTCGCGTCCCCAAAGCGGCTCCTAAATCGTGCCGGATCGAGTGTTTGGGTGACGTTGTTGCTTGGTGCCGCGTTTGGGGCGCATCGCTGCCCAATGACGCCCCCATTTAGAGGTTCCAAATCAATAAAGATGCACGAAAATAAAACTTTTCATTCAAATTTGATTATATTTTACAAGTTTGAATGAAAACGGCTAGATCATCCAACCCTGGCCTACTGGCCACCCGGCGGTGCTTTCGATGGCCCTGCGCCGTCGTCGCCTCCCCTCCGCCGCTGCTCGTGCGCCGCGTCGCCTCTCTCTATGGAGCGTGACGAGAAGAAGCCGCTGCTCGTTCGCTGCGTCGTTGCCTCCCCTTCGCAGCTGCTCTTGCTGGAGGGAGAGTTCGACGCCACGGCGAACCCGCGCATCGTTGTCCTCCTCGCAGGCACGGGCGTCGTCCTGCAGCTTGTTCTGCGACTCGAACGACTCAACGATCGCCCGTTGTTGCGCCACCTGCTCCTCCGGGTCTGGCCCCCTTGTCGTCGGACCAGTCGAAGTCGTCGTCCTCCTCCTTCTCCTCCTCTTCCTCCACTTGCTCCGCCGCTGCCAACGCCTCCGCCTCCCAGGCCGTCGCTTCCGCCGCTGCCGCCTCGTGCAGCTCCTCAATGCGCTACCGCTCGTGCAGCTCGTCTGCACGCCGTTGCAGCTCCAGCTCGCACGCCGCCGCTCGCCCATCTCCTCCGCCCGGCGGAGGCGCGTCTCTTCCTCCGTGGCGGCGTTGAACGCCGCTATGGTGGCCGCTTGCGCCTCCTCCTCCCACGCTTCGTTGTCTCCCTGCTCAGGATCAACGTCGAACTCCGGTGGTGGTGGAGATAGAGGTGGAGGTGGAGACGATGGTGGAGGCAACTGACCGCCGCCGGCGCGGCTCATCATGGCGTAGGTGGTGCGCATGCGACGAGGCATGTGTTGCGGCGGAGAAAGGGATGCCGGCGGCTGTGGTGACGTCCATTGAGCGGAGGAGGCCTTTTATAGGCGTCGGCGATGCGAGAAGAGGCGGGAAGAAAGCGCGGGAAGAGGCTAGAAGCCCGGGAAGAAAGAGTGGGAGCGCGGTGGCGTGCAAACGGCGGCGACGCGTGAATGAGGCGCAGCGCCGCGGGACGTCTCGCCATCGCCATTAAAGCAAAGTTGCAACGCTTCGTTTGTGTGTCAATGACGCGTCGGGGCCGCTACTCCCCATCTCGCTTTGCGCTCTGTCCGGCGCGCTCGAAATGCCCCATGTGGAGCGGGGACGGGCTCGGGCGCCATACATCGTATTGGGCCGCGCCGGGCACAAAAGGCCTCTGGGGCGCACGCCGATGCATCCGTCCAAAAACCTTTGGGGGCAACGTCTGGAGATGCTCTTAGTTTGGAACCTTTCTTACCTTCTGGGACCTCATTTGAAGTGCTGTTTTTGGGACTGATTGGAGACACATAAGTTGTTTGATTGGTGACATCTCTGACCTAGAAAGGCATGGGGAAGAAAAGGCAGCAACACTAATAATACACGATGAGGTCAGAAGAGTTAGGCCATCTCCAACGCCGGCGATCCATCCCGCGACCCCGCGTCTGGATGGATCGCGTCGGACAAAATTGCGGGCCAACGTCGCGACGCATCCCAAAAGCGGATGACCGCGGTATCCGGAACGACCCAAACCCGGCCTAAATCTGGGCTAGGTTTGTATGGCCACGGATGGCACGTTGCGTCCTCCCGCAGCTCGCAAGGTCCTATTAAATGTGGACTGGGAGGCGGACTGTCCCTATCCAGTCCCCACTCCCACTCCACTCCCCATGCATGCTCCCTCGAGCTTCCGCCACCATGGCCCCGAAGCGCGAGTTTCAGCCTAGCGCGAACTACCACGAGGCCGACAATAGCCGGCAAGTCGCGCCGGTGGTTTTCGACATGGGGCCACCGGCGCCGATACGCGAGCGGATCTACGTCACCGTCGTGGTGGCGCAGATCTTCTGGGAGGCCGGCGCCCCAATGCCGTGGGGCGACGTGCACCTCCCCCACGGCTGGCACCTGAGCCCAGATCGGGTTGCGGTGCCGCCGATCCCGACCACCGGACGCGCCCACCTATCGGAGATGTCAGTGGACCTCCGGGAGGACCCCTCCTACAGCGACAAGAGTCCCTACTGGGACCTGTGGTTCGAGGTGGAGCACGCTGCACGTCGGCGGACCTACTTCACATCGGTGACGGCGAGGCCTCGCGCGCAGCCGCGCACGTCGGCGAGGAGGGCAGGCCGCCGCCCCGACTGCCTCTACATCGACGGGCCTGCGGCTGCTCCGCCGCGGGCCTCGCCACAGGCCCAGCCCGAGGACGACGACGACCCCGAGCTACGCATCGCGCTCGCGGCGTTCGTCGAGGTCGGTGACCTCGAGGAGACGAGGCGGAGCTTGAGGCCGCTACGGCGGAGCAGCGGGAGAAGGAGGTGACGCGGCTGGCACGCCTGCGCAGGCCGGCGAGCCCTCCGGACCCGCACTCCGCCTCGAAAAGGGCGCAGTGGTCGCCCTGGCCAGAGTCTCCGGCGTGTCCAGCAGGAATAGCGCGTCGCCGCCGGGGGGCGTCGTCCTCATCGACGACGAGGACGACGAGTATTAGTGGGAGTAGGTGGCGCGCCGGCAACCACCACGTCCCAAACCTTAGCCTAGGGTTTCTACCTTTTTTTTAGTTAAAGCCCATAGGGCTTTCTTTTGTGTAAATTTGCACAAAATAGGGCTAAGTTTAACAAACTTTAGTTTAAATTTACTTGTTTTTGTTTTTTGTTTTGCACTGCGTCCGCGCGTTGGACACATTGCGCGAGCCAAACGGGCTGTGAGCCATGACCGCGTGACCATGTGGCCACGGCCCGACGCGTTCAATTTGAGTCGCCGGACCGCGTGACCATGTGGCCACGGCCCAACGCGTTCAATTTGAGTCGCCGCGTTGGAGATGGCAACCTTCAACAGCAGGACTAAAGCATCTTTGCGGCTGGATGAATTTTAGAGAAGATAGGTGCCTGTGCCTAATGGCGCACACGCGCTTCGCCATGAGCTGAGTGGAATTTACAGAAGAAGAAAAAACTCAGTTACCTGCCTGATAAGCAGCTAGGCAGATGTTGATAGCGACAACATGATGCCGCGCCAGCTCAAAGCAGATGACCATTTCTTCACAGATGTAAATAGCCTACCAGATACATCTCTTGCTACAGGAGATGACCAAATACAATAGCAAACGTAATTTGCATCCTGGCAAACAGAACTCTTGGTATATGAGCATGATTCAGAGTTCAAAAAAAAGCAAACCATGTCAAAGTTAATCAATGCCAAAAAGGGCACTTCTGACATTAAATACCATATTACAAAATACTGAATTTTAATTTGAATGTAGGACGTTCCATTAATTTGGGAAAAATGACAGGTACAAATTTATGTTTGTTCAGATAGATCTGGCAAGTGAATCTGCATACAAGTCAAGAAAAAGAGAACAAAAAACCTTCCTGTGCTACATTAAATTACGACTATTACATGATTATAGCACAGCAGAGCAACTCATTATTGAGCGCACAAGAAATAACCCTCCAGCCACACCAGTGTTTGGTCGAAGTTATGCCAAGTGTTACGCACATTGCAGATGGCTACATATAGTTCCACTGCAGCCTTTATGCAAGGTAATACTCCATATGGTAACAAGGGTATCTTGGCCATCTACTTTTGTGTTCCGGCGTGTCCTAAACTTTAAGTTGCAAAGGCAGTTAAAATGAGGCATGCAAAGGTCGCCAGGTACATTGCTTAATTCTATCTCAAGTACCCAGGAACAAATTGAACTGCGATAGCAACATGATAAATATATTTACACTGGATAAATACCGAGAAATGTCACCGCCTCCTTTTTTTGCCTTTTCCCAGCTGCCCAGATTTAAAAGCACTTTCCTGTTCTTGAAGAAAAGCCATTGCTTTTCCATACTTTTCAGTCCTCTCTTGCTCATGTTTTATCCTATCCTTCTCCTTCACAACAGTCAAGTAATGATTATCTTTACGAAGCTCACGTACTGCCCCCTTCCTCTCACTCTTCAGGTGTTTCTTCAGCTTCTTCAGTTGTGCTCTTTCTCGGTCAGGATCATAATCAAGACCCTTTATGTAACTGCAGAAAGAGAAGCAGGGATACATGAAACCCATAATTAAACCTCTCAAGAACAGAACAGAGGCCATCAGAAGACAAGAAACTGACAACACATAATTACAATAAATACATACTTCTCCTCAAATTTGGGATTCAGCTGCTTGATTGGTTCAGGCTTCTGCTTTCGCATTTGGAGTGGCTCTCTTGAAGCATAATGTTCAGCACTTCTCTTCTTAATGAAGCCAATAACTTCATGAAGAAGTTCTCCTAACAGGCCAGGTAAGTCAGATTTTTCCAAAATTTGTTGCAACAGAGAAGAGATGGGCATGAAAATTTCTGGAAAAGAGCGGAGCTCTTCATGTATAATTACAAAGCCCCTCAGACATTCAACCAAAGATAGAAGTACACCAGTCCTGTCAAAATGTACAGATATAAGATAAATATGACATGTAAAAGAACATCTTCCTGTATTCAATCATGAAGCCACTAAAACCCGATGCTCACTTGAAATTATCATATGAGAAAAATGGGGAATCAGGATCCATGCTCATGACTTCAATGATATTCATACGATTCACCTCCTGCACTTGCTCACTAATATGAAGCCATGGTTTCAATGTCTTGAGCTCCATAAACTGATCATTAATCTATACCAAAGGAGATTCAAGTTATGATGAAGCAGAAAACTGAAATTATGCTCAATAGCTGAATCAAACTTTAGCTTACTTGATTGCCAACTTCTCCTTCAAGTGATGTTACCAGAAGGCTTTGCAGAAAACTAATAGCTTCAGGGCAAAACTTTTTAGATTCTTTAGTAGCCTGCAGATTGAAATTTGTAGACTTGTGAGCATTTTCTGCCGTAAAAGTGGAGGGAAGACACTCCATGTGTAGAGTGAAGGAAAATAAGAAATTCAGCTAATAGACTTTAACCATTCATTTATTCAAGGTAATTAGGTCTCTGGAGCCATACAATATCTACTCATCAGGAAGAGAGAAAAAAGTAATAACACAAGGTACTACAAGGCTAAGCGCGTACCGCAAGCACCATGGAGCACAAGAAAGAACCGACAGCTACATCTCGGCCAGATTGTATAGGGCATCGCATCAGATATTCGCACATAAGTAGAAGCATTGGAGTTGCTACAACATGCCGGAAGTCAGAGCAGGGGAACATAAGAGACCATAACCTCAGGAGAAGCAATGTCTTCAAACTAGGCCAGCTGCTTTTTCCTGTAAGTTTATAAGACCACATAATAAAATAGCAGATTAACAACAACCAAACCAATTGACCGTCAAGAAATGGCTCACAAACCTGGAACCTTGATGTCCTCGCATAGACGAGTACGTGTATGGACAAGTCGTTCCCTCGCACAGATGGCAGCAAAATATGGAGTCTCTCCAGTCATCTCAATTAAGGGTTTAACAAGGGTCTCAATTACTTTGAACTTCACTGGACTTTTAGTAGCTAAAACTGCAAAGTACTGCAGGAGAACACCATAGAAAACCTGCAAAATATTCGAGGATACATTTGATGGATGCAATTGAAATATATCGGATAACTGTAAGGGATAACCAAATCAATTGTCAGTATCAACATACTTGCATTTTCTTTCTGTTTTCAGCTGTAAGCCTTATTGAATTGCAAGCACGTATCCGACTTATAAGCTCAACGATTTCAGTTTCTGAACGACCATCTACCAAGGAGCATAGATCTTGTAAGTTATTTGGTGCTTCTATCACGAAGGGAAGATCGTCATCCTTGGTATGTGGTTGCTTTGCATTAGATACCCTCTTCAAATTGTGTGCATTTGTTTTCAGTAATTTGTCCTCCATAACTTGTTCTCTCTCTTTGGCATTGTCATTTCCATCTTCTTCTACTGCAATCTCATCGTCGTCACTTTGCTCCCAGTCTCTTGCCGGCATATTAACAAAGTCGTTATCACTTGAATCCTCTTCATCACCAGCATCTTCTTCTTCATCCCCATCTTCATCCTCATCCTCACCACCTTCACTACTTCCTTCATCACCAGATGCTACATCTTCACCTATCTTTCTACCTTCCTTCTCATAAATTTCATCAACCCATCCATTTTTCTTTTTTGCTGATTTGTCAAAAGAGAAGGAATCACCAAGATCATCACCAGATATAGATTTTGAGTTATCCACCTTCAAATGGTGATCACCCTCGTCATGATCGTCATCATCTTCATCAGAGGACTCAGCAGTTCCTGTCATTCGTTTGTGACGTTCCTTCTACAATGTCATTAAGCATTACCAAGCAAATTAATATCAGTGCTTCCATTAGCAAAAACACCAGTGATGTGGTATAATTATAAGCCAAACCTAAAAATTCACAAAACAAACTGTGGAACCACAGAACAAGTAAAAGTATTAAATAAGCAAACACTAGTTGCATCCTGTGCACAGCTATATCGAACAAACCTCCAACTTCTCTAGACGTTCTTTTTCTTCCTGAGCTAGTTCTTCAGGGGTTTTTGTCCTGTCCGACGGGCGAGCACGTTGATCCATCACCATTTCTTTCACCAGTTTGTCATATGCGTCTGGCTTTTCCTGCAATGCAACAAAACAAGATGCAACTTTAGTACCAGGAACTGAGAGATACAAAACATTTACGTGTGGAATCGTTCATGCACAACAATCAAAGTTTGTGAAATAAGTGGAGACGTTATCGTAAGCACTTCATCCCTGAGTACTGGGTACCAAATGAGAGGACTTCGTCCGATCTTAAGAATAGAAGCATAAACTAGTCCGCAAGATTTGAAGAAAATCAACTAATGGCCCACTATGTCCAGTCTACCATTTTCCTCTTTCAGGCTTACATGGGTGGCAGTGTTCAGTGAGTGTAAGGTTTCGTTCATGCGACTGGCTCAATTGTCAACTGAAACCATATAACGTAATGAATAATCTTGTGCACGTTGATGATCTAAATATGAGAAGTTGAGAACAAGCATTAAAAGCATACCTTGTTAGAAAACTCCTTTCCAGTCAGACCAGATGAACCTTGATGGATTGTTGTACTCGAACTATCTTTATGTGCATTCGCTCGAGCTGACTCGGTCAGAGATAGAAGTGCTGGCGTCTGGGCCAACAATGCGAAGTCACTATCTAACTTGTCAACAAGATGCTCATCCTCTTCCTTTTCCTTGGCTTTTTGGGCCTGCAACAAGACAAAAATCTGTTAATTCATCTATTTCATGCCACAACTATGTGAATAGAAGGAGAATGCAAAATAACAAGCATGGTGTGCAAATCATGTATCCAAAACAAACAGACCTGCAATAACAATCTAATGAGGTCATGCATAAAGCAGCAGAATATAGCATAAATCAGTAAAACAAATATATCACATTACTGGTGTTTTGGGCATATTGGACAAGCAGAGACCAAGCTAGCAACGTGGAACTATGATGTTCAAGTTCAATAGTAGGATTAGAAAGAGTCCAATAGTATTGTATTAGAAAGTTGAAGGGTAAAGAGATCTAGTATGTTCAAGTTCAAGCTATGCATCCATTATGCATGGATGCTATCCATTTCATATCCATACCTAATAATAAAAGCAAAAGTGTTTCAATTGTTCGGTTTGGTTTGGTTCGTCATTAAAATTATCCTAAGATTTGACACAAATTACCCACCATGCCACCGTTAAGTTATAACAGTTGGATGTTTTTTCTCAGTTTTTGGTTATCCCAAACCCGTCGGTTAGGAACATGGAAGATAATCCGATCCGATCTCTCTTGGACATAGGCTATCCTAAAATCGTACGTCCTCGTCCGCTCTATATTATGAAACTGAATCCATCACGAAATCCACCACATCTACAAGGATCACACCGCCGTTGATTGCTTCAATAAAAGCCGTATGTTCCCACGCCCAAAATCAAGCCGCACGGAGGCAGTCCTAAAACTTCCTCTCGCCTGGCTGCCATGACGCGCGACCTCCTCTGCTTGATTTCACGCTATCTCGCCACCGGCGTCAAGTTCTCGTCCAGGAGATCAGTTTTCTGAGGTTGAGGATGGAGAGCTGCACAGGAAGGTGCGGAGTACCAAGATGTGCACATCATGTGGGAGATCGATGCTCGGTGGCATGGACGTCCCGTCGCGACATAACGGAGACACGGCCACCCCAGGAGGAAGAATAAGAACAAGAGAAACATGGTCGCCGCTGCAATGGCAGCGGGCTCATCTACTGCTGCTGCGCCTGCCCTCGCTGCAAATCTTGCAGAACAACTGACGGAGTTCCTATGTCAACTGAAAATTTGGATATGGTGCTTAAAATTGGACTGACAAGCAGCATAAGCTGGCACTATTTATGCCAATCCCACCATTGTGATGCAGCCCCACACGAGAAATCTTGGTTGAGTAGCAACTTGCACAGTTGCACTCATGATCCTATGTACTGCATGAATCGATGCAGGATGGTGGTGGCGGCGTACCATCTCATGTCCGGGAAGCTCTGCATGTGCCGTCTGTTCAATGATTACTAACCCCGGCAGACTGGGATGAACGTAGATGCATGGGTTATTTTCAAGCCAAAACTGCAAGATTTTCACGTCGATCTGACTGCCACTGTGTCCACTCAAGCATTAATTCAATGCTTATACAAATATATTGATTTCAACTTTTCTCTCGGCTCATTATTAATTGTTCTATTTTGATGATTTTGGACCTCCTTTTTTCATGACTTTAAAAATCGAACTGTTTATTGCCAAACTGAATTTCATACTAGATAATCTAATGTCTAAACCAGATAATCTGATGTCTGTTCCAAATTGGACTCCTCCGCCGAAGAGATTGCCTATGCTGAACGTGGACGCAACTTTTTTCAGTACAAGGTCCCTCGCATGGATATAAAGATTATGTCCTGCATGATCACTTGGGCTGCTTTTCGGCAGCTAGCACATGCTTCTTCCACAGAGTTGACAATCCGGAATTGGCTGAAGCTATGGCAGTCCGAGTATGACTAGGTTGTGTTGCCTGATTACTTGCTACTCGTTAGAAGTACCAACTCTTCTCTGCTCTAAGCTGTGTTTCTTTTCGAGGTGGACTGCTCTAAGCTGTGTAGAAAATAGTTTGGAATATTTTTGATACCATGCAAATATATACTGATATTTTTTGAATAAAATATTTGTTTACACAATTACATTAAACAAAAAATTCACTCTACCTTTTGCACATCAGTCATCTATCTGACCATTCTCATACACAGTTTGAAGATTTTTTACTTTTCAGTGTAAGAAAAAATGAAAAATTTGAGAACGTGTGGTGGTATGGATGAACATGCGCTCATCTATTACATTTTCTACCAATATTTTAATAATTTAATTTCCGTGCAACGCACGGGCAATCTTCCTAGTAATCTATCTATATACCTAATAATAAAGGAACTAAGGTTTCCTTGGTTCAGTCTGTCGAAGTGCGCTTTCGTCCGCCGCAAAGTGGGCCTTGGTACGTAGTGTCGTAGTCATCCAAGTTTCATCTGCTTTATGTCGTAAGATAATCGCCAATCGTCAATAGTGAAAGAAACCAACACCGGGTCGATCGGGTATTCGAGTTTAGGCTTTCCTAACAGCGTCTTTCCTACCTCTCACGTCTGGTTTCCTATATATATCCGTGAGATCGAGTAGACACGGGTGATCGAGGAGACAGTATGGAAAATATATTGGCGAGGCACATACGAATCTCCTGATCTCGGCATCGGCGTCGAACCTCCCTCTGCCGCTGTAGCACTCCTGCCAGCGCGCCGGCCTTGACGGTGTAGCTCTCGCCCTGGCCGGATCGTGCACCTCTCGACGTGAGCGCCATCGTGACCCCCTCTTTTTTCTTGCCTGGTCAGTGGTCACACGAGCCATACTAGGTCAATGAGAACCATGGAGTCTGGACTTTGCGTCATGTTTCTATATACCTGCTCGGCGGTCCAGAGTTCTAGACTTGAGTTCGCCGCCGTTTTCCGCGATTCCGCCTTCTAGGTCCGAGTAGGATACGGACCCTGTTGCTATGACAATGCCACACATAGCTGTTGGGCGTGGACACTCCACCTCGCCGGCCCGCCACATCCATGCTAGGTGCGCTCCGCCGGTCCGCCCCAGCAACTCCCTGGTCGCCGGCGACCTCCACGATCCGGTCGTCCGCAAGCTCCGTCCGGATCCGTCCCTGCCTTTTTCTTTTTCTTTAAGAAGCTGGTGCTTGCATCAATGGATGCTCTCCTTCCCAGTCTTCCTCTGCCGTCTGGGACAAGATGCGGGAGGTGTTGCAACTGGCTGAGTCTTCCTCTGCCGTCTGGGACAAGATGCGGGAGGTGTTGCAACTGGCTGATCGCCAGGGCCTTATAGATACAGTCACGACGTGCCTCTTTGATGTCTTGGTGTATGTTGATAAGGAAGTTCACATCAAGGTGCTGCTTATTATATGGAGAAAATTGGCAAGTAACAAATGATAGTTCACGATAAGGTGCTGCGGACAGCCCTCATGTGTGGATGTGGCTACCTGAGTATACTGTTCCAAGTCTGACAAAACGAAGGCAGGGTTTCGATTGGAGGAAAGGTATTACGACTGAGGAGAATTTTTCAATCAACATGAGAAGCAAGTCGTCTCTTCGGCGCTTCACCCTTTGCCGCTGGTAGGTTGGATTAGTGTTGCTACGAAGCGTGCATGTGTGCTTGGTTGTTGAAGCCTCTCCGTGGTAGCTTCATGTGTGTGGATCATACGTGTATGAATCTGATTGTGTTTGGTCGTTTGGATGATACGTGTAAATAATAAAATTGCAAATAATTGATTTGCAATGTTAGATTTATTTTATTTTAGGACAGAAACATATTTTAATTTAAAATATATGGATCAATCAGTGTATTTTTTAATGTGCAAACCTTTATTATTTCCTAATTAGAATTCAAAATGACATCGAGAAAAGAAGAAAAATGAACAAAACAGGCGTCCGTGAAAAATTTGGGGAGTGCCATTGATGTCAGTCCAATGTGTCCACCTTGCTATGTGTAAATGATGTGAAACATAAATTCATAAAAATAGTTAAACTTATTCATTTGCATATAATTGACATGAATTTTTTAGGAATCTTGCTGAGCAGTTCATAAATTTACCTGATATGACAATACTCTCTTGCATGGCTAGCAGTTGTTTTCTCCCGATGCAACGCACGGGCACTTTTGCTAGTAAAGTACAAAGTGTTTCCATGGTTTCGTTCGTCGGTCGTTGGTTTCGTTTGTCCGTTCCATTGCTAAAAGTCAATCAATGGCTAAAAGGCCGGTAACATAATCGGTTGCAAACTCCTACACAAGGGTCTTGCCTGCATCACGTTGTTTCTATATAATATATGTCCCCGGCGTCCCATCCCTAATCAGGTCGGCACATCCCACCGAAAAAAGATCTATTACTCCGTAATTAGGTTTTCACACCAGACAACTCCCGCCGGAAGTGAGCACGGCGACAATGGAGGTACAGGCGAGGATGGCTGGCTCCCGCAGTCCGCAGTCCGCATTCCGACCCTCGAGACCACGTGCAGGTCAGCGCCCAAAGCTGACTATGCATGACAGCGGGAGCTCGGGGTCACATCAAGACGAACCAGCGCTAGCTCGGGGAGCCGACATAGTCAGGTCAGCTTGGGTTCGATGAGTGAGACATTGGCTGAGGCCGGTGCGGACGTGCACGGGCTTGCGGAGACGGTGAAGTCCGCAGACGTGATCCTCTCGTGGTGCACGGCGCCGGGGTGAAGATAAGGTAAAGAGCACCACAAGCAATCAGTCAAAGGGGATGTGAGCGATGCAGGATGCGGCGGATTTTTTTGCCTAGGCATGCATTAAATCTCACCGATTCAGTTACCAGTTCTGCACTAATTTCCCTTTTGTGTGATCAAACGCGGGCGCCACCGGCCACCCTATGTAAGGATCCAGGATTGCCGCGTCGGCCAAGTGGTATGACTGGTGCCGTTAGGAATTGTGATTTGATTCGGTTAGCAAACCGACTATACACCTGTACTATATACCTATGGCTATCAATGCAATGAGCAAGAGGTGAAAATTATATTGCGCCTTCAGGTTGAGCAGGGCATCAGATCGATGATGTGCAACGATGCCTGCTCACCATTGGAGTTCGAGGAAATAGGGACGGTGGCATAGGTTGAACCTGGCCAGAGCCCAAAGACACATGACAGGGAAGAGCAGTGAGTGGTTATGCAGGATGTCCGTGAAAAGCTCTGGCCACTGCGTTCTTCTGCGACAGGTCCTTCCTCGGCATGGCAAGGCACTCGCGGGCTTGCACACGGGCCTCAGCGAGGGCATGTGCAAAGCACGACGACCACAATCGCGACGCTCTCTCAGCCACATGGCGCCGCGCTTGACAGCGAGGTGGCCAAGTACCAGGGGACCTATGCCATGAAGCTAGCCTGCGAGAAGACCAATGAGGTAATGTCGGGCGACACCATGTGGCAAGATGGTGACTTGCTTTGAGTTCCTCCTCTACAGGTGGGACCCGGACGCTGCGTCCTTTTGGCTTTCCACAAGCACATCATCAGTCAAGTGTTCTCGATGTTATCTTCTCTCCATCTCTCTCAATTTATTGGATGTCGCATCGCAGCGCGAGTGAGGAACGCGAGCATGGGGCGGTCAGCGCCATCCAAGGCAATCACACGCGTCGATGTGAGCGGCCTAGTTCTGGGCTTGTCCGCACGTCCCTGCAAGAATTCAAGCACCTCTAAAAGCTAGGTCCTTAAAAAACCTATTCATACGTGCCAAAATTGTGTATACTAAGTATGTGCCTCGATAACGAGAACCATGACGACGTTAAGGATGGATGCCCTTCCTACCAGCCGCAAGGTGCACCAACCTCACGACTCCACAGCAACAGCCATGCTACCTTGCGCAAACCCCTATAACCTGACAAGGACGAGAAGAAGACCAATAGCATGTTTACTTTGATTTTTTTTCTTTAGGTGCTTGATGAATTTTTCACCAAAACAATTTTGATCTTTTGTTTTGAGGAAATTTTAGGTGAATTCAGATGAGAAATTTTATCTGTCCCATCAGAAAAAATTGATATAATTGTTTTTCGGGCTGCTGTTTTTTTCACCTTCGATGCAATGCACGGGCATTTTTCCTAGTAATTAGTAAAGCAAGAAGAATCAACCTATTCTCACATGTAGACTGTCTACCCAATCCCACATAGCCACGTCTAGCTATCTTCAGCCCACTGACAAACACTTCATCATTATTGTGAAAAAAAGGCACTAGGGAAGACATAAAGAGCTATTAAGGCTTCTTTAGAATATCATTGGAAACAGGTTCGAAAAAGCAAGGCCAAGAGTTGAAAAGAGTGAGTCAAACATCATGTATTAAACCAAGTAATAATATGGAAGAAAATCCATGACAACTTCTTTAAGCTTCAAAATTATAGGAAATGTTCTAGGTGATGGCAAGACCAAAAAAAATGCAGCAACCGAAGTAAGGAATAATGATTTTAATATTTTATACACACAAGACTCTACCTTGTAAAATTTACTCTTCAAAATGATCTCAGACATAACTTCCTTCTTGCTCTTATGACCCTGCAAACAAGTGTAACTAGAATAAGGTCACGGCATATGGATTACAGATCAAAATCTGAATGAAAATTAGTTCCCAAGAAAAATTACATGTGTTTCTTCAGGCCGATCAATTTCTGAAGGAAGGTCACCATTATGAAGAGATAAGCGCTTTTTTGAGAGGGTACTTTTACCTGAAAATACAAGAAGTTAAGCATATTAAGCAAATGGAACCGCTAACACCAGTTCTTGTGGATGGGCATTATGATCCTTCTAATGGCTTAATATGAAAACAGAAATATTTCATCCAATAACACCATATTACGTTCTCAAATGTTGAGGCTAGCAAACAGTAGTTACAATAGATTGACATCGCAAGGGATCTTAGATGTAAGAAAAATGTCTGATGTAAGAAAAATCAGTAGTTACAATAGATTGACATCGCAAGGGATCTTAGATACTGAAACATCACAAAAAAATAGCTAAACCAAATATCTACAACAGAAAGATTAAGTTATGCTATCTTATCAGTTTTATTTGAACACCCCCTCCTAGAATCTTTTCCTGAGTTAGACGTGTCCGATTCCAACACCTGCTTCAGATTACATTTGTTATTTGCCATGTCAAAGAAGTTCTTGCCAAGTCAGACACCTATATTCAAGCCAAATACCATCACCGGCATGTGTTCGTAAAATAAACATCTCTCAGAATAACCCTAGGGAACCAAACTCTGAATAGAGGGCAGGGGGTCCAAACTCAGCCCCTGAGTACAGTAAAGTGCCTTAGACAACCGGAACACCTAAGTTTGTTTTGCGGGGCATCAGCCTAAAATCATCTATATTGGTTGGGGAACATTTATCTCTTAATCTTTTAGATGCTCTATTTCAGATAGTAAACAAAAAACTAACTTACGAAAGAAGTTGATAATCAAAACGTGAGATACATATGTAGCACAACAGTCGCCAATACAATAGGAAGCAGAAAATATGGGTGGATTGTTTATAACGTAAGATAAGAATAAGATGTTTAGATGAGAACATAAAACATACCTTCTTCATCACTATCATCACCAAGAGGCACCTCTTCATCGAAATCATCATTTCCCGAAACCATGCGAGAATGGTGCATGTCATCCTCGTCTTCCTCTCCATCGGACAGATTGTATTTGCTTACTCGTTTCAACTTTGCCTAGAAATCATGAGAAAGGGAAAAAAATTAACAAACTCTAGGAATCACATTGTGGCCGTTACTAGCATGAGAAAGAAGAAGAACACTGTCATCCATATTTGTATATCTAATCCATGCGCTTTATATGTCCATCCCTGGGCCAAGGAATCTAACTGACTAGATAACTGCTGCACTGATAGAGTAAATATATAGATAGCAACGAGATACCAGCACATACCATGTGCTCTCGCTGTTGACGGAGGATAGCCTTATCAAACTCAGGCAGCGTCTCGTCCCTCTCGCCGATCCGCCGGTCATGGAAGACTGACGACTTGGCGCTCTGCTCGAACTCCTTGAGCAGAGTGTTCTCCCGCTGCAAACAGACATATCGCAAAATCAAACCGAACAGTCGAGCTCGCCCAAAAATCAAGGACTGGGAACAGTTGAACAGTCTTAGAGATTACCTTGTGGATAGCCTCGGAGCGGGAGCGGGAGGTGCGTCTCTCCTCACCCTTGCGCTTCTTGCCGAGCACATCGAACTTGCGGCGCGACCAGATAGCCTCGAAGGGGTTGCTCCGCTCCGCCGCCGCCGCCCCGCGAGCCTTCATGGCCACAGCTGCCGGGCCATTCTTTCCCTTGATGCTACCTTTGCCCTTCTTGCTCTGCTTTTTGGCAGCCGCAGCCGCCGCCGCCGCCATGGGCTTCGTCTTCGCCATGGCCGAGACGGAGGAGAGCTAGGGTTTAGACAAGGTTTTATCGGCTCGCCTTGTTCGCTTACTTCGCCATGGCCCGAAGTTCTCTCAGATGGATTAGTGGGCCTAGGAGGCAACGCGTGAGCACCCGGCCCAGTATGGTTACGGTCCAAGAACAGTGAGCAATGAATAAGCTGAGGCGAAAGTACCCCACAAAAAGGGAAATTGTTATTACTAGGACAACTAGCACAAATGCCCGCGCGTTGCAGCGGGAGGAAAAAAACCTACAATACGTTTGTGCACAATGTAAGTTGCTGGTTAATCGTGATGTCCATGGCTCGCTCTACGGTTAGGCGTGTCTCGCTGGTAAATGAAGCAAGTGCTAAGTGTAATTGGTAGCCAAGTTTCATAATATTACTTGTAGAAAAGTGTGTCTTAAATTAACTCTATTTTTCTATGTATAATCTGCGCATAACAAGTAACTTAAAATAATAAGAATTGTGTAACAGAATTATATTTAAAGAGCGAGAAAGTTGAACGAACCACAGTACCCGAAATTTTGATGTCCCAACAATCTCTTTATAATATGCATCTTCTCAACAAGAGTATATATCTTGTCAAAGGCATATCATGATGCACGTCGAGAATGAGCTCCCCGTACTTAGTAAAACTACCAATCTCTCTGACACTAAAACCATGAACTTGATCAGCCAGTATCAACGAAGATACCCGGCAGTTTAGGCTTTTCCTTATCTTGCCTTCCTCTGTCAGCTGAAGTATCCAAATATTGCATCGGCAAGTCAACACACCTCTAAGTAATATAAGGATGAATTTTCTTTAACTCTCACGACCTAGGAAAAAAAGGCGACACAGAGGTGGGCGTCCAGCTCCTCTCCTGCCCCAAGATCACGGCCGCGCGCCGGCCACCAGCTCTCGCCCCGCCTAGTCAGCTCGGTCAACACCTTTAATAACGTTTTGTACGATCAATCGGGGGCATATTCATGGAGCACACCTACACTCATTTGATCAAATTCATGACAACGCCCCGCTGCTCTTCCATGTCCAGCAACGGTGGCCTTGGTTGGCACTTGGCACGCATGCATGGCTAGAACGACGACTTGAGTGCCCTTCCATTTTTTGTTCCCCTGAGGGGCACACTACCAAAGCCGGTTCTCCACCTCTCCTCTTCAATCACTGGCCCGCCCACCTTCCGCCATCAACTATAGGCCGATCGTCGTCCGCGGGGACAGCATCAGGCGCTTCGAGGCATGAGAGCTTCACCCACCCCAGCAATGACGGTTCTCACGATGTCGTGTGCTTCACCCTATGAGGCAGCCGGTGGCGTAGACTCTCGAGGGTTCCGCCGGTGCTGCTCCTCATTTGCGGCTATGGCCCATGACCCGCTGTACAACAAGATCTCGTCGCCGTCGTCATCCAACTTCATCCCGATGAGGTACTACCTCCATACCGGATTAAAGGACAATTACGCACTTCGAGAAACAAGTTTGACTACTAATTTAGTCAATAAAATATAAGATATACATCACGGAAGTTATATCATTGGAAACAATTTTTGAATACAAATCCAATGGTATAAGTTTTGTGACATATATCTTATATTTTGTTGACTAAATTAATAGTCAAACTTGCTTCTCGCAGTGCGTAATTGCCTATTAATCCTGTATGGAGGGAGAAGTGGTTATTCTTGTGTGGCAGCAACATTAACGCCAACCGCCCGGACGCCTACATCATGGCCGCCCTGTCCGGCTGCTGGCATTCGGGAGTTCGGCTGATCGAACCCTATAGAGTATAGCCCCACGAGGATCTTGGATGCGTGAGCCGGTGCATCATACTGAAGCTTTCCTAATTGGATCAAGTGAAACAAAGGTAGTCTAACAAACAGAGAGGTGAATTAGCGTGGACGCGCTCCTCAAGCTGGTATCGGCTAACAGAATCTGGCATACAGCAAGTTGATACGTCTCCAACGTATCGATAATTTCTTGTGTTCCATGCCACATTATTGATGTTATCTACATGTTTTATGCACACTTTATGTCATATTCGTGCATTTTCTGGAACTAACCTATTAACAAGATGCCGAAGTGCCAGTTGATGTTTTCTGCTGTTTTTGGTTTCAGAAATCCTAGTAAAGAAATATTCTCGGAATTGGACGAAATAAAAGCCCAGAGGCCTATTTTCTCACGAAGCTTCCAGAAGACCGAAGACGAGACGAAGAGGGGCCACGGGGTGGCCAAACCCTAGGGCGGCGCGGCCCCACCCCCGGCCGCGCCGGCCTATGGTGTGGGCCCCCGTGCCGCCTCTCGACTTGCCCTTCCGCCTACTTAAAGCCTCCGTGACGAAACTTCCGCACCGAGAGCCACGATACGGAAAACATTACCGAGACGCCGTCGCCGCCGATCCCATCTCGGGGGATCCCGGAGATCGCCTCCGGCACCCTGCCGGAGAGGGGAATCATCTCCCGGAGGACTCTACACCGCCATGGTCGCCTCCGGAGTGATGAGTGAGTAGTCTACCCCTGGACTATGGGTCCATAGCAGTAGCTAGATGGTTGTCTTCTCCCCATTGTGCTATCATTGTCGGATCTTGTGAGCTGCCTATCATGATCAAGATCATCTATATGTAATTCTATATGTTGCGTTTGTTGGGATCCGATGAATAGAGAATACTTGTTATGTTGATTATCAAAGTTATGCTTATGTGTTGTTTATGATCTTGCATGCTCTCCGTTTCTAGTAGAGGCTCTGGCCAAGTTTTTACTTTTAACTCCAAGAGGGAGTACTTATGCTCGATAGTGGGTTCATGCCTCGCATTGACACCTGGGACGAGTGACGGAAAGTTCTAAGGTTGTGTTGTGTTGTTGCCACTAGGGATAAAACATTGATGCTATGTCTAAGGATGTAGTTGTAGATTACATTACGCACCATACTTAATGCAATTGTCTCGTTGCTTTGCAACTTAATACCGGAGGGGTTCGGATGATAACCTGAAGGTGGACTTTTTAGGCATAGATGCAGTTGGATGGCGGTCTATGTACTTTGTCGTAATGCCCAATTAAATATCACTATACTCATCATGATATGTATGTGCATTGTCATGCTCTCTTTATTTGTCAATTGCCCAACTGTAATTTGTTCACCCAACATGCTGTTCGTCTTATGGGAGAGACACCTCTAGTGAACTGTGGACCCCGGTCCAATTCTTTAATACTGAAATACAAATCTACTGCAATACTTGTTTTTACTGTTTTCTCTGCAAACAATCATCTTCCACACAATACGGTTAATCCTTTGTTACAGCAAGCCGGTGAGATTGACAACCTCACTGTTTCGTTGGGGCAAAGTACTTTGGTTGTGTTGTGCGGGTTCCACGTTGGCGCCGGAATCTCCGGTGTTGCGCCGCACTACATCCCGCCGCCATCAACCTTCAACGTGCTTCTTGGCTCCTCCTGGTTCGATAAACCTTGGTTTCTTTCTGAGGGAAAACTTGCTGTTGTGCGCATCATACCTTCCTCTTGGGGTTGCCCAACGAACGTGTGAAATACACGCCATCAAGCTCTTTTTATGGCGCCGTTGCCGGGGAGATCAAGACACGCTGCAAGGGGAGTCTCCACTTCTCAATCTCTTTACTTTGTTTTTGTCTTGCTTTATTTTATTTACTACTTTGTTTGCTGCACTAAATCAAAACACAAAAAAAATTAGTTGCTAGTTTTACTTTATTTACTTGTCTTGCACTCTATATCGAAAACACAAAAAAATTAGTTTACTTGCATTTACTTTATCTAGTTTGCTTTATTTACTGTTGCTAAAATGGCCAACCCTGAAAATACTAAGTTGTGTGACTTCACAACCACAAATAATAATGATTTCTTATGCACACCTATTGCTCCACCTGCTACTACAGCGAGAATTCTTTGAAATTAAACCCGCTTTATCGAATCTTGTCATGAACAATCAATTTTCCGGAATTAGTTCGATGATGCTGCTGCCCATCTTAATAATTTTGTTGAACTATGTGAAATGCAAAAATATAAAGATGTAGATGGTGATATTATTAAACTAAAATTGTTCCCTTTCTCATTAAGAGGAAGAGCTAAAGATTGGCTGCTATCTCTGCCTAAGAATAGTATTGATTCATGGACTAAATGCAAGGATGCTTTTATTGGTAGATATTATCCCCCTGCTAAAATTATATCTTTGAGGAGTAGCATAATGAATTTTAAACAATTAGATACTGAACATGTTGCTCAAGCTTGGGAAAGAATGAAATCTCCGGTTAAAAATTGCCCAACCCATGGATCGACTACTTGGATGATCATCCAAACCTTCTATGCAGGACTAAATTTTTCTTCGCGGAATTTATTGGATTCAGCTGCTGGAGGTACCTTTATGTCCATCACTCTTGGTGAAGCAACAAAGCTTCTTGATAATATGATGATCAACTACTCTGAATGGCACACGGAAAGAGCTCCACAAGGTAAGAAGGTAAATTCTGTTGAAGAATCCTCTTCCTTGAATGATAAGGTTGATGCTATTATGTCTATGCTTGCGAATGATAGGACTAATGTTGATCCTAATAATGTTCCATTAGCTTCATTGGTTGCACAAGAAGAACATGTTGATGTAAACTTCATTAAAAATAATAATTTCAACAACAATGCTTATCGGAACAATTCTAGTAATAACTATAGGCCATATCCTTATAATAATGGTAACGGTTATGCTAATTCTTATGGGAATTCTTACAACAATAATAGGAATACACCCCTGGACTTGAAGCCATGCTTAAAGAATTTATTAGTACACAAACTGCCTTTAACAAATCTGTTGAGGAAAAGCTCAATAAAATTGATATTCTTGTTTCTAGAGTTGATAGTCTTGCCTCCGATGTTGATCTTTTGAAATCAAAAGTTATGCCTAATAGGGATATTGAAAATAAAATTGTTACTACAGCAAATGCCATCCAAGTTAGAATTAATGAGAATATAAGATTAATGGCTGAACTGTGTGCTAGGTGGGATAGAGAAGAAAATGAAAAACTAGCTAAAGAGAAGAATATAGCTAAAGTTTGGACTATTACCACCACTAGTAGTGCTAATGCTACACATGTTGCTGCACCTCCTACTCATACTAATAAAAGAATTGGTGTTAGCAATGTTTCCACTTCTAATGCAAAGCGCGAAAAACCGCTCGAAACTGCTAAAACTGCTGAAACCGCTCGTGATAAAGTCGCTGAAATTTTTTCCAACATTGGGGATGATGATCCCATTGCTTTAGATTATAATGGTTTGAATTTTGATGATTGCCACATCTCTGAAGTTATAAAGTTCTTGCAAAAACTTGCTAAAAGTCCTAATGCTAGTGCTATAAATTTGGCTTTCACGCATCATATTACAAATGCTCTCATAAAAGCTAGAGAAGAGAAACTAGAGCGCGAAGCCTCTATTCCTAAAAAGCTAGAAGATGGTTGGGAGCCCATCATTAAGATGAAGGTTAAAGATTTTGATTGTAATGCTTTATGTGATCTTGGTGCAAGTATTTCGTTATGCCGAAGAAAATTTATAATATGCTTGACTTGCCACCGCTGAAAAATTGTTATTTGGATGTTAATCTTGCTGATCATTCTACAAAGAAACCTTTGGGTAAAGTTGATAATGTTCGCATTACCGTTAACAATAATCTTGTTCCCATTGATTTTGTTGTCTTGGATATTGAATGCAATGCATCTTGTCCAATTATATTGGGAAGACCTTTTCTTCGAACTCGTTGGTGCTATTATTGATATGAGGGAAGGAAATATAAAATATCAATTTCCTCTCAAGAAAGGTATGGAACACTTCCCTAGAAAGAGAATGAAGGTACCTTATGATTCTATTATTAGAACAAATTATGATGTTGATGCTTCATCTCTCGATGTTACTTGATACACACTTTCTGCGCCTAGCTGAAAGGCGTTAAAGAAAAGCGCTTATGGGAGACAACCCATGTTTTTACCTACAGTACTTTGTTTTTATTTTGTGTCTTGGAAGTTGTTTACTACTGTAGCAACCTCTCCTTATCTTAGTTTTGAGTTTTGTTGTGCCAAGTTAAGCCGTTGATAGAAAAGTAAGTACTAGATTTGGATTACTGCGCAGTTCCAGATTTCTTTGCTGTCACGAATCTGAGCCCACTGCCCTGCAGGAAGCTCAGAAAATTATGCCAATTTACGTGCATGATCCTCAGATATGTACGCAACTTTCATTCAATTTGAGCATTTTCATTTGAGCAAGTCTGGTGCCATTTTAAAATTCGTCAATACGAACTGTTCTGTTTTGACAGATTCTGCCTTTTATTTCGCATTGCCTCTTTCGCTATGTTGGATGAATTTCTTTGATCCACTAATGTCCAGTAGCATTATGCAATGTCCAGAAGTGTTAAGAATGATTGTGTCACCTCTGAATATGTCAATTTATATTGTGCACTAACCCTCTAATGAGTTGTTTCGAGTTTGGTGTGGAGGAAGTTTTCAAGGATCAAGAGAGGAGTATGATGCAACATGAACAAGGAGAGTGAAAGCTCTAAGCTTGGGGATGCACCCGGTGGTTCACCCCTGCATATATCAAGAAGACTCAAGCGTCTAAGCTTGGGGATGCCCAAGGCATCCCCTTCTTCATCAACAAACTATCGGGTTCCTCCCCGAAACTATATTTTTATTCGGCCACATCTTATGTGCTTTTTCTTGGAGCGTCGGTTTGTTTTTGTTTTTGTTTTGTTTGAATAAAATGGATCCTAGCATTCACTTTATGGGAGAGATACACACTCCTCTGTAGCATATGGACAAATATGTCCTTGGTTTCTACTCATAGTATTCATGGCGAAGTTTCTCCTTCGTTAAATTGTTATATGGTTGGAATTGGAAAATGATACATGTAGTAATTGCTATAAATGTTTTGGGTAATGTGATACTTGGCAATTGTTGTGCTCATGTTTAAGCTCTTGCATCATATGCTTTGCACCCATTAATGAAGAAATACATAGAGCATGCTAAAATTTGGTTTGCATATTTGGTTTCTCTAAGGTCTAGATAATTTCTAGTTTTGAGTTTGAACAACAAGGAAGACGGTGTAGAGCCTTATAATGTTTACAATATGTCTTTTATGTGAGTTTTGCTGTACCGTTCATCCTTGTGTTTGTTTCAAATAGCCTTGCTAGCCTAAACCTTGTATCGAGAGGGAATACTTCTCATGCATCCAAAATACTTGAGCCAACCACTATGCCATTTGTGTCCACCATACCTACCTATACTACATGGTATTTTCCCGCCATTCCAAAGTAAATTGCTTGAGTGCTACCTTTAAAATTCCATCATTCACCTTTGCAATATATAGCTCATGGGACAAATAGCTTAAAAACTATTGTAGTATTGAATATGTAATTATGCACTTTATCTCTTATTAAGTTGCTTGTTGTGCGATAACCATGTTTACTGGGGAACGCCATCAACTCATTGTTGAATTTCATGTGAGTTGCTATGCATGTTCGTCTTGTCCGAAGTAAGGGCGATCTACACTGAGTTGAATGGTTTGAGCATGCATATTGTGAGAGAAGAACATTGGGCCGCTAACTAAAGCCATGATTCATGGTGGAAGTTTCAGTTTTGGACAAATATCCTCAAATCTCTAATGAGAAAAGAATTAATTGTTGTCAAATGCTTAAAGCATTAAAAGAGGAGTCCATTATCTCGTTGTCTATGTTGTCCCGGTATGGATGTCTAAGTTGAGAATAATCAAAAGCGAGAAATCCAAATGCGAGCTTTCTCCTTAGACCTTTGTACAAGGCGGCATAGAGGTACCCCTTTGTGAAACTTGGTTAAAGCATATGTATTGCGGTGATAATCCAGGTAGTCCAAGCTAATTAGGACAAGGTGCGAGCACTATTGGTACACTATGCATGAGGCTTGCAACTTATAAGATATAATTTACATGATGCATATGCTTTACTACTACCGTTGACAAAATTGTTTCATGTTTTCAAAATCAAAGCTCTAGCACAAATATAGCAATCGATGCTTTTCCTCTATGAGGACCATTCTTTTACTTTCAATGTTGAGTCGGCTCACCTATTTCTCTCCACCTCAAGAAGCAAACACTTGTGTGAACTGTGCATTGATTCCTACATACTTGCTTATTGCACTTATTATATTACTCTATGTTGACAATATCCATGAGATATACATGTTACAAGTTGAAAGCAACCGCTGAAACTTAATCTTCTTTTGTGTTGCTTCAATACCTGTACTTTGAATTATTGCTTTATGAGTTAACTCTTATGCAAGACTTATTGATGCTTGTCTTGAAGTGCTATTCATGAAAAGTCTTTGCTTTATGATTCACTTGTTTACTCATGTCATCACCATTGTTTTGATCGCTGCATTCTCTACATATGCTTTACAAATAGTATGATCAAGTTTATGATGGCATGTCACTCCGTAAATTATCTTTGTTATCGTTTTACCTCGCTCGGGACGAGCGTAACTAAGCTTGGGGATGCTGATACGTCTCCAACGTATCGATAATTTCTTGTGTTCCATGCCACATTATTGATGTTATCTACATGTTTTATGCACACTTTATGTCATATTCGTGCATTTTCCGGAACTAACCTATTAACAAGATGCCGAAGTGCCGATTCGTCGTTTTCTGCTGTTTTTGGTTTCGAAATCCTAGTAAAGAAATATTCTCGGAATTGGACAAAATAAAAGCCCGGAGGCCTATTTTCTCACGAAGCTTCCGGAAGACCGAAGACGAGACGAAGAGGGGCCACGGGGTGGCCAAACCCTAGGGCGGCGCGGCCCCACCCCCGGGCGCGCCGGCCTATGGTGTGGGCCCCCGTGCCGCCTCTCGACTTGCCCTTCCGCCTACTTAAAGCCTCCGTGACGAAACTTCCGCATCGAGAGCCACGATACGGAAAACATTACCGAGACGCCGTCGCCGCCGATCCCATCTCGGGGGATCCCGGAGATCGCCTCCGGCACCCTGCCGGAGAGGGGAATCATCTCCCGGAGGACTCTACACCGCCATGGTCGCCTCCGGAGTGATGAGTGAGTAGTCTACCCCTGGACTATGGGTCCATAGCAGTAGCTAGATGGTTGTCTTCTCCCCATTGTGCTATCATTGTCGGATCTTGTGAGCTGCCTATCATGATCAAGATCATCTATCTGTAATTCTATATGTTGCGTTTGTTGGGATCCGATGAATAGAGAATACTTGTTATGTTGATTATCAAAGTTATGCTTATGTGTTGTTTATGATCTTGCATGCTCTCCGTTTCTAGTAGAGGCTCTGGCCAAGTTTTTACTTTTAACTCCAAGAGGGAGTACTTATGCTCGATAGTGGGTTCATGCCCGCATTGACACTGGGACGATGATGAGAAAGTTCTAAGGTTGTGTTGTGTTGTTGCCACTAGGGATAAAACATTGATGCTATGTCTAAGGATGTAGTTGTTGATTACATTACGCACCATACTTAATGCAATTGTCCGTTGCTTTGCAACTTAATACCGGAGGGGGTTCGGATGATAACCTCGAAGGTGGACTTTTTAGGCATAGATGCAGTTGGATGGCGGTCTATGTACTTTGTCGTAATGCCCAATTAAATCTCACTATACTCATCATGATATGTATGTGCATTGTCATGCTCTCTTTATTTGTCAATTGCCCAACTGTAATTTGTTCACCCAACATGCTGTTCGTCTTATGGGAGAGACACCTCTAGTGAACTCGTGGACCCCGGTCCAATTCTTTAATACTCGAAATACAAATCTGCCGCAATACTTGTTTTACTGTTTTCTCTGCAAACAATCATCTTCCACACAATACGGTTAATCCTTTGTTACAGCAAGCCGGTGAGATTGACAACCTCACCGTTTCGTTGGGGCAAAGTACTTTGGTTGTGTTGTGCAGGTTCCACGTTGGCGCCGGAATCTCCGGTGTTGCGCCGCACTACATCCCGCCGCCATCAACCTTCAACGTGCTTCTTGGCTCCTCCTGGTTCGATAAACCTTGGTTTCTTTCTGAGGGAAAACTTGCTGCTGTGCGCATCATACCTTCCTCTTGGGGTTGCCCAACGAACGTGTGAAATACACGCCATCACAAGTGCAGGTCAGCTAGCGTGCATCGCCTCCAACGAATCCAGCGTGCGCGAGTTATCCAGTACACGGGGGCTGGGTAGGCGGCGCGCCATGGGAGGGATGGGGCGGCTGCACGGAGACGGGTGTTGCAACAGGTCAATTCCGGAGGAAGCGGGGAAAGAGGAATTGGCCGCGGAAGCACAACAGAGGCGGGCGTGGGTTCGGGACAGCTTCCGTTCCGTTCCATCGGCCGGAGGAGGCGGCGACTCCGGTGGCCAGAGATCCAGGGGTGGCGGCCATGACAGTTCTGTTCGGGAGTGCTCGTTTCGGGGAGGGGATAGGAAAATAAATGAACTGGTACGATGAAAACATAACTGGGCTTGTCTTGTCCATAACTGGGCCTGTTCGTTCCACTCGAGAGGTATTAGCGATCGAGACTAGGGACGTACGTACCAACGGATTGAGATTTAATAGTAAAGATGTTCGCGCGTTGCTGCGGAATAAAACACATTGTTGAGTTCCTCTTCTGCCCGGCCCCGACCAACCACGTGCCAGCCCCGCGTCTCCCTCTCTCCCATTGGCTTGCAGCACTATCAGCTGCTGCCCCCGTCGCCCATCTTGGCCGCCGTCAACTCAATGTCGAGAGCCTATTCCGGCCCACCTCCCTCTCTCCTGCACATGCTTGGCCACCTCAGCTTGCTTCTGTCGCCCGGCTGTACGCAGCTCTCTCCCTCGTCTCTAACTTGTGCCACCCAGTCAACACGCTCCACCTCATGCCCGCGGACCTTACTCGTGAGTCGTGGGTCATCCTGGAGCTGCATCATGAGGTAGGGATGGAGTGCGTTGTGGCGGCATTGGGTGCTCGGGAGAGAACGGTCAGACGAAAAGCGGAAGAAGACCTATTCCTTCCTATCTACAATAAGTTGTGGTGCGTTATATGTGATTTGGCGGGAGGATAAATCAGTCCAAAGAAAATAATAGTTGCGTTGCACGAGGATGGTATAAATCTAGATATGTGCCATGTTTCCATGGCACGGTTGCACCATTGATGTTGGCCACCTGAGAGTGATAATCTGTATAAGCGTTGCCACCATGATGCTATGCATGTACTCTGCGTCGGCAGCCGCCACCACCATCTTCCTTTTGTTGACAAATTGGACATAGCTTGTACTCTACGCTAACCAAGTCGTGTGATCGTGGCTGCAAAAGCTTGCGAGTATCAGTTCGTTGATGATAAAGAGCTATGTTCGGGGCAAAGAATGACTGGTACAAAAAAATGAAGTATAATTTGCATATGTTCGGGGCAAAGAATGACTGGTACAAAAAAATGAAGTATAATTTGCATATTACAAACTGACATATTTTTTGATAGATTCTTCTGAAAGTTTGGTACAACTTTACTTGATTTTATTTTAAAAAACATAAGCCTTAAGTTTAGTGTAAAGCAAATTAAACATGATCGAGCTTGATTTGTTCAAAAACACATCGAAGTCGTGAGCTATTTTTTTTTCTTGAGCTGTGAGCTGACCAATAAAGAAAGTTCCAAATGCAATCTAGTCTGGCAGCAAAGCCTCAACGTTGGCGACGCAATGGTGATGCTACTTCTTGTTTTTCTGGGAGGCTTGCTGATGTACAAAAACTTGACGTATATAAATCGGTGTGGATCCGTATAGGAAAGCGAGGTGGGACTATTATTACAGGCTTCACTTTATTTTTGTAACCGCAGGTAGCCTTCGGACGGGTTCATTCGTGCTCATGCCGTAGACAAATCGTGGCCGGGGACACTAAGTGGACATGTGGACGAAGTTAATTCAGGACAGAATTGGTGGAGAGATGGAGCTGGGCCGGGCCTTCCTAGTTTGGGTTGCTGAATCCGCGCGGAGGTGATGTTTTAGGCGAGATCGCTCGCTAGCGATCGCTCGAGGCTCTGAGCAACGGACCGAGCGTCCGACTCACGAGAAAGGAAATTTTATGCGAACCGTATTTTATAACCGGTGGCAGGTTCTGTAAATTCAATAGAATAATATGGGCAATTTTATAACGGACGCAAATTTTCGGGAGAAACCTTACTTCCTTTATTAGTAGACTAGGACAATGCCCGCGCTTTGCTGCGGAAGAGCAAAATGCGGGACTTTAAATCATAAAAATTGGTCTAGCAACATAGCAGAATAAGTTGTTACAGTATTGCATGAATAAGAAAGTTTATAAGATGACTAAAAAAGAATAAAGAATGCATAGATATACATGAAGATATAAGTCAAATCCGTGACATGGATCAGAAACAATGTTTATTACGTTTAGAGAAGCTCCAATCATAAAGATCAAAATATTTTCGTATAGCAGTCATCATAAATGATTGAAGTGTTAGAAAAGCCAAAGTTCAGCAAAAATACGTTAGCGTCGAAGAGGCGATTAAGCCAGTATGAAGTGGCCTAAACCAACCAGATTCAGCCCATCTATGATGGTGCTCCTCATCTAGTTAGTCTTTCAGTATAATTTATACTACATACCACATGTGTCTATAGAGAGCAGTCTTTTCTTCTCGCCGGAGTCCTACGTGTTGCCAATCGTCACCAACCATGGCCTTCACTGATGTGATGAGCTAGCCAGGATTTAGTCCATGTCTACACTGATACGTGAAGTAAAATCATAAATTGTTGAGTAGGACTTGTTTCGTGGTGAAGCAAAATTAGAAGTAATCTAGGCACAGATCAGCAACAAGTGCACGGTCACAACTCACAACATGGATTGAGGAGTTGCCCGTCCAAAGAGACGATAAGGCGTTGCTACGGATTTTTAGACCACGGATGTTCACTACTGAAAACTATTTTTTTTAACTAAACGAAGCGTCCGTCACAGAAAAGTTCCTACCCTCAAGAGTTAGGGTTGCCCAATTTGTATGTGCACTTATTGCATGGTTGAGACCTCTAGTTTTGACCGGTTTGCAGGTTGTTAAATTGTAATTCTGTACCTTAATATTTCGTACTGAAGAGGACATATGTTAATACACATTAAATATACATTAAATCAGGTAGGAAAAAGGAAATGATTAGCAACACTTCAAATCACATAATATACGTAACTCTACCTGTTGCGCACCCAAGGGAGTGTTAGCATGGAGAAACAATAAAGGAAATATCGTTGGTAAAAAAGTAACAGCAGAAAGAACTCATCTTTCGTGCATTCTTTCTGAATTTTTTTACGATCTGCTTGACTATATTGGAATTATTGTGAGCTTCAGTATTTGTAAAAGGTTCCGAGATTACCGAAGAAGAAAAAACACATATGAAAGCCTTATACTCCCGTGACAGAGATTTACCTGTTACTACCCGAGTGACACAGATTTACATGTGAAAGCAACAATTTTGATTCTCCAACGAAAACATCACAGTGAACACGAAAGTAGATAAAGAATTAAATCCCATCATAAGCATCTGATCTGTAATCACCCAAAAAAACGGGAACACACTTTGTATGAAGAAATTTGCAAGGAGCAGTCTGATATTGGCTCCACCATCTCCAGGCGCAGGTCGAGAGCGTCTGGGCATCAGGGCCAAGCAGGCAGCGTTGAACTCGGGGGCGGCCATGGGCAGGTCTTCGCGTCTGGGAGTCATGGCGAAGCAGGCGGCCGCGGAGTTGGGCTCGGGGGCGAGTGCGGGCGGCGCCAGCGCGGGCATCCGTTTCCGCGGCAGCCTGGTCGGCGGACGATTGCTGTAGTTTGCCTCAATTCTCTCTGTGCGGGACTGGGAGGAAGCGGAGGACTCACGTCAATTGTTGTCGACTACCACCAGCAGCTGCATGCACGAATCGGGGGAAGGTAAAATACCTTGGCGCCAGGGGCTTGGTCTACGGATCGGAGGGGAGCGGAGCAGCGTCGGCCAGGCAAGGGACAGCAGCGGCAACGGCGGCCCGGTCCGGCGACGCTTGTGATACTCCGCGAGAAGCGGAGCCTAGGTAACGGAGGGAATCTGCCTCTTGGCACCACCACCGGCCTCGCGTCCGCCTCTGGCGCCGTGATGTTGTGCGGGCTATTCCTGGCGGCGGAGGGATCTGCGCCTGGAGGGGAACGGGGTAGCCTGGGAAAGATGGGCAGTTCGCTTGTTTTTTTTTGTTACAAGCTAACCGAATCGTTATTTAACTCAGCGGTGGCAGACCATGTAATTTGGACGAAACTCAAGGGTAAATAAAAACGGACGAACAAGAAGCCTTATTTTCTTTATTATTAGGTATAGACTAGTAAAAATGCCCGTGCGTTGCATCGGGTGGAGCAAATGTTGGAATTCGATTGCATTCTCATTATTATGACATTTGTCGATGGGAAACCAAAAAATTATGAGGCAAAGAAACTTCTTTGCAATTTTGCTTAGAGAGCCGATAAAATTCCCTTCCGTGAGTAACGAGGCTTTCTCTCTCGTTAGAGGAGTACATATCGAACCATATGTACCGGTCGACAGGAGGTGGAGAAACCCAAGACTTGCCGGCCGTTGAGGGAGGAAAATGGAACCTAAGAGCATCTCCACTTGCGTCCCCCAAAGGGATTTGGGGCGCATCAGACAAGGTATCGTTTCCATCCACGCGCCCCAAAGGCCTTTTTGTCCTGCGCGGCCCAATACGGTGTTCGGCACCCCGAGCCCATCCCCGCTACACAGGAGACGCTCAGTGCACGCTGAACACAACGAAATGAGAGGCGAGGAGGCGCGAGCCCGATACGTTAGTGGCTCGGACGCAACCGCCGCGTACGTAGCGATAGTGCAGTTGCCGGGAAGGGGAAAATTATATGTAATTTGATTTTTTTTTTGAAGTTTTATATGTAATTTGTTTATGTTGCACCGATTTAAATATTAGTACATCAATATTAGTTCAGAGTTTTCTTCTATCTATTAAAATAAAAATACAGTGTTTTAAAGTTTTGGGGACGCGGCAGGGGAGTGACGTCCTCCAAACACGGCACGAAGGAAACATGTCCCTCGACCATTTTTTGTGTTTCAGAATATAGATTTTGTTTTCTAGTTTAATAAGTGCATTGTAGGTATTTTTTTAAATCTTTGCTCACTCTTTAGCCTCAATTTTTAATTCCCGCACCCAGGCCTTGTCACCTTCCCCGACTTTCTCTCTCAATCTGACTCTCTCCTGACCTTCCCCTAATCCCCTTCCCCTGTTCTCACGAGTTCATTCCCCTTTCTCTACCATGGGTCCGTGACCTCCTCCCTGCTGGGTGTTTCCCTTTATTGTCTGCCCCCCCTTTATCCCCTTTGTGGTAGCTCTATTGATTGGAAGCTACTACTGCAAATCTCCTTTAATTTTGTGTGTTTGCTGAAGCAAATTGCCTGGATTAAATCGCCAATAGTTGAGTGCGTGTGGCTGCTTGTCGCTATTTGTGGCTGGAGTCGATTCTCCTGAGTTAATTGTTGGCTTTCTTGACTTGGGCGTGCATCGTGGTCCTGGAAAGTTTTCGAGGTTGGTTGATGCGGTTGATTGTGGTCTGCCGTGAGGTGGATGTCGCCTTTCTGGAGTTGAAGTTGCTTTCCATTGAGTCTCGGATTCCTCTCGGCGGCGCAACAGGCGGCACTCGAGGGCCATCTCTATGGAATTTCGGCGTTACTTGCAGTTAGTACTACCGGTATGATCCATTCTTGCCTGCATTCTTTGCTGGTACGTTAGCTTACTTTGTATTGTTGGATGTTAGGCTAGTTCTCATCTATACTTCTATGGTTTCGTTTTTTACTGTAGTTTTTAGTTCTGTCTTGAGGCAGAGTATGTGTAAGGTAAAAAGGTGCGCTAAGTAAACTATCGATTTGCTTGATCTGCCACAAAAATATGGAATGAGTACTTTCACGTTTGAGTTGTACTATCTGTGTAGCTCTTTTACTTAGTTTCGCATGATTAAGACACTTACTGAACTGCAGTATATTGCATTTGGTAAGCCGATTTAAATTGATATACGTAGACAAACCCTTGGATGTTATTTTTACAGCTAGTAGATATAGTTTGTTTCCATCTAGCAGGCACACCAAATATCGTTGTTTGATATATATATCATCTATCATCACGAGTATATCGTCTTCATTAGAGTATTGTATAACACAATGAGCAGATAAATCCAGATCAGTCAATGTATAATCTGAAAAAATAATAAAATAAAATAAATAAATGCACATTCATATATAATGCTTTTAATAACATTTGCGTTATATTGGAAAGCATCCCTAACAAAAGTTAAA
Source organism: Lolium rigidum (assembly GCF_022539505.1). Taxonomy (NCBI): domain Eukaryota; kingdom Viridiplantae; phylum Streptophyta; class Magnoliopsida; order Poales; family Poaceae; genus Lolium; species Lolium rigidum. The sequence goes on from NC_061510.1 coordinate 181,554,646, forward strand.
CAAAAAAAAGTTAAAATTTACCTTGTGGGAGATAATCATATGTCATACTATTTATTATGTGTTTAGTTTTTTCTTGTTGCTTCTCACCATCTTCTGAAAATATTTGCTCATCATCATGTGCTGAAACTGTTTCTTCATTCATTAATTGGAAAACCGGAGACAATGCTGACTGATTTTCTACTTCTGAACTAATTGATTCTGGACATTCAGAAACCAGAGATGAGGTCGAGAATGTAGGTGATTCTGAACACTTCGCTCTTTTGATAGGGTTACCAAGATCGTCATCCGTGGTTGTTTCAATGTTGTAATCTATTTTCTGCCAACACAAGGACTATAATTCAGCAAGTACAAGCATGTTTGTTTCACCGGCAGAAAACTTGTAGAAGCTATGGAAAATTTACCTCCTCATCGATATATTCAGATGATTTTGCTTCCTCTTCCTCACAGGTTTGTCCTACTCTTTGTATTTCCTCAATTCCCTGCCACAAACAAGCACTGCTAGATTCAATATCTGATGCTATAACGGTAACGGATAATGCATGCTTGTTTCACCGGCAGAAAACTCATAGATGCTATGGAAAAATTACTTACAAGCATGCTTTTTTCAAAGCGTTAAAACGGATCAAGCATGTTTTTTTCACTGGAAGAAAACTTATAGAAGCTATGGAAAATTTACCTCCTTATCGATTGATTCAGATGATTGATTGCTGATTTATCCTGCTCTTTCTGTTTTCTCAATTTTCTGCAAGAAATAAGCAATCCAAGATTCAATATGTGATGCTATAATGGATCATGCATGCTTGTTTCATCGGCACTGGAAGAAAACGTATAGAAGCTATGGAAAATTTACCTCATTATCGATTGATTCAGATGATTTTGCTTCCTCACAGGTCTGTCCTGCTCTTTCTATTTCCTCAATTGTCTGCAAGAAATAAGCAATCCAAGATTCACTATCTGATGCTATTACGGATCATGCATGCTTGTTTCATGGGCACAAAACTCTTAGAATATAAGGAAAACTTACCTCATCATTCATAGATTTAAATGATTTTGCTTCCTGGGGGCTGTCCTGCTCCTTCCATTACCTTAATTCTTTGCAAGAAAAAATCACTGATTGAGCAATCGAATATATATGCACATGGATTTTTCACCTTGTACTCGAAATTCATGTAGCCAATCTAAACTAACCTCACGCACTACTGACGAACTTTTACAATCTATGCAATCTCAGGCAAGAAACTGAACATAGTACACGGCGTACCTTGTGGAACACAGCCAGTTGGCGTTCTGTTAAATTCTGCTCAAGAGAACTCGTGTGGATATCGGACGAAGTCGGTAGAACGGCGGCGTCTAAAGGAATCTTCTGTTGAGGTGGTATTCGAGGGAGTAGAGCGGTATTTATAGCTAACTTTGTCTTGAGGAACGGGCAAAATTGCGTGTACATGCAGGAGAGCAAGAGTTTTCCTCTGGCTGGTACGTTGTCGTTGTATTGTCAGGTCCTCAATCTCCTGGATGTGGTGCGATCGAAGGGAGAAGTGGTACGTACGAAACAATCGAGTATAGGTCCATCAGCTGAAAGCCCATAACGGGCGCTCGGCAGGGGTCTTTTTGGGCTGCTGGAGCCCAGCCCAGGACAACCACGCGACGGGAGAGATCGAAATCTTTTCTGTGCAACGACTAAACGAATCGTTATGTACTTATGTAACATGGGCGGTGGCATTGCTTGTAAATTCAACTGAAAACAAAGGCTAATTCAAAAACGGACGAAAATTATGGGGAGAAACCTTCCTTCCTTTATTAGTAGGTAAAGATATAGATAAAGATTTTTTACAACTTTTCAACCTCTTCTTTCATTCCAAACCAAAAGTTAGAAGTTGGGGTCCTCAATCCAAGTGGATTGGGCGGAACCTCTAGCCACTTTTTCTAACTTATGAGCTACACTATTGACTTCCCTGGGTAGATGTTCAAACTATTTTTTTATAAAGAGTAAAATGCATCAAATGTCCTAAAAGTATTCGAGGGTGTCCTAGTTCTATGAAGATGCATATATAGGTAAAAAAAGAAACGGTAAATAAATCAGAATTCGTTAACTGCTCGGTTAATTTGGGATTAAGGATTAATTGGAATTCAGTCGATTAACTGATTTAATCTTTCGAGAATTAATCGGTAAGCAAATACACATATTAGTAGTTAAGACACATATATAAGAGAAAAAATAGAAATTTCATGGGCCTCTTATAGTCAGCCCCCCTTGAAACATCGCGGGTTTAGAGGCTACAATAAGAATAAGTGTGTGATGTAAAATCCGGGGAATTTGAATACAAGAAATCTTCTAGGCCGAAAAAATTTCTCCATGCGTCCTATTTGTGTGCAACAAAGAATTGCAAGGAGGAGGAGACTTTGATTCACTTGTTCTGGCATTGTCCCTTTGCACATCAATGTTGGGACTACATTTGCGCATAAAGAACTGCAAATCTATCTTTACTAGAGGGTTTCACTAACATTAAAGACAAGCTCAACCTGCCTTTCTTCATGGAAATTTCAATCCTTGTTGCTTGAGCATTATGGATGGTGTGCAATAATAAAATCTTCAATAATGAAACTCCAAGTTTCCAAAAAATGGAAGTTTATTTACACTACAAGAAAAGTTGCCATGGCCGATGAATTGAAAGTCGCGTCGTGGTTGCTGATGCACCATGCCCAACGATTTTTGCTCTCTCCGTGCTGCATGTCAAAACTTTTTTCTCGTTATTAGGCCATCTAGCCCAACGTAAACGTTGAAAACGTCGCGTGTGGTGGCCCGGGACGTGGTGCATGATGAATTCTCGGGTGCGTCGGCCGAGTCAACGCAAATCCACACCGCCCAGGGATGTGGGGCCCAGATGGCAGCCTCTCTAGCATTGTTTTTTCTCGATCACGTCATCTCGTTCAACGTTCTCCGATCGAGCCGTTTACGATGCAGGATCATGGGTCCCGCATGTCATCCTCTATGAACGAAAATTCTTTCTTTTCTTGGATTTTTTTTACACCCTAATTTTTGGCTACTTCCTTTTTCTTTTGATCCCGTGCCGCCTTGGAAACGTTGAGACCACTGCTGCAAAATGGGACCCGCATGTCATCATCTATGTACAATAAACATTTCCTTTCTTGGAGTTATTTTTGGCACCTGATATTTGGTCACTTGCCTTTTTCTTTCGATCCCGTGCCACCTTTGAAACGGTGAGACCGCTGCCGCATAATGGGACCCGCATGTCATCCGCTATGTACAATCAAGTTTCTTTCCTTGGAGTTATTTTTGGCACCTGATATTTGCCACTTGCCTTTTTCTTTCGATCATGTGCCACGTTTGAAACGTTGACACCGCTACTGCAAAATGGGACCCGCATGTCATCCTCTATGTACAATAAAAGTTTGTTTTCTTGGATTATTTTTTGCTCCTGATATTTGGTCACTTGCCTTTTTCTTTCGAACTCATGCCACCTTTAAAACGTTGAGACCACTGCTGCAAAATGGGACCCATATGTCATCCTCTATGTGCAATAAAAGTTTTTTTCTTGGATTATTTTTGGCTCCTACTTGCCTTTTTCATTTGATCTCATGCCGCCTTTGAAACATTGAGGAACATGCTGGCTCATGGGACCCGCATGTCATCCTCTATGTACTATAAAAGTTTCTTTTCTTGGATTTTTTCACCTTCTGATTTTTAGCTATTTCCTTTTTCTTTTGATCCCCTGCTGCCTTGGAAACGTTGAGTAAGCTGTTTGCTCATGGGACCCGCATGTCATCCTCTATGTACAATCAACTTTCTTTTCTTGGAGTTTTTTTTACCCCCTGATGTATACGCACACTTCTATTCTTGTAGACAGTGTTGGGCCTCCAAGTGCAGAGGTTTGTAGAACAGCAGCAAGTTTCCCTTAAGTGGATCACCCAAGGTTTATCGAACTCAAGGAGGTAGAGGTCAAAGATATCCCTCTCAAGTAACCCTGCAATCACGATACAAGAAGTCTCTTGTGTCCCCAACACACCCAATACACTTGTCAGGTGTATAGGTGCACTAGTTCGGTGAAGAGATAGTGAAATACAAGTAATATGGATGATTTTAAGTAATAATTGCAATCTGAAATAAAAAATGGAACAAGCAAACATGTAGCAGGACTGGTTGTAAACGGTGTTTCAATGCTTGGAAACAAGGCCTAGGGATCATACATTCACTAGTGGACACTCTCAACAATTATAACATAATTGAATACATAGATATTATCACTTCACTATACTATCTGAACCACTCTCCGGTTTGATAATAAACACAATTCACTGCGTAGGGATGCATAAGCACTCCTTAAAGTTCGCATTCCCAATCTATGGACGCCCCACGCTGTCACAGCATACAAAGATGGTACTAACTAGACACCACAATTCATAAGTATTTATGTAAATTAAGCTTAAGAAACAAACACGGTGTGCACACTGTCACTGATACGTCTCAAACGTATCTATAATTTCTTATGTTCCATGGTACTTTTATGATGATACTCACATGTTTTATACACATTATATGTCATTATTATGCATTTTCCGGCACTAACTATTGACGAGATGCCGAAGAGCCAGTTGATGTTTTCTGCTATTTTTGGTTTCAGAAATCCTACAAAGGAAATATTCTCGGAATTGGACGAAATCAACGCCCAGGGGCTTATTTTTCCACGAAGCTTCCGGAAGACCGAGGGAGATACGAAGTGGGGCCACGGGGCGCCGCCACACTAGGGCGGCGCGGCC
>NC_061510.1:181559521-181622031 GCF_022539505.1 Lolium rigidum
ATGTTGCTCAAGCATGGGAAAGAATGAAATCTTTGGTAAAGAATTGCCCAACCCATGGACTGACTACTTGGATGATCATCCAAACCTTCTATGCAGGATTAAATTTTTCTTCGCGGAACCTATTGGATTCAGCTGCTGGAGGTACCTTTATGTCCATCACCTTGGGGGAGGCTACAAAGCTTCTTGATGATATGATGATCAATTACTCTGAATGGCACACGGAAAGAGCTCCACAAGGTAAGAAGGTAAATTCTGTCGAAGAAACCTCCTCCTTGAGTGATAAGATTGATGTGATTATGTCTATGCTTGTGAATGGTAGATCTAATGTGGATCCAAATAATGTTCCTTTAGCTTCATTGGTTGCTCAAGAAGAGAATGTTGATGTGAACTTCATTAAAAATAATAATTTCAACAACAATGCTTATATGAATAATTCTGGTAACAACTATAGGCCATATCCTTCTGCTAATGGTAATGGTTATGGTAATTCTTATGGGAATTCTTACAACAATAATAGGAGTGTACCCCCTGGTCTTGAAGCCATTCTTAAAGAATTTATTAGTACACAAACTGCTTTTAACAAATCTGTTGAGGAAAAGCTTGATAAAATTGATATTCTTGCTTCTAAGGTTGATAGACTTGCCTCTGATGTTGATCTTTTAAAATTGAAAGTTATGCCTAATAAGGATAATGATAATAAGATTGTTACTACAGCAAATGCCATCCAAGTTCGAATTAATGAAAATATTAGATTGATGGTTGAATTGCATGCTAGGTGGCCGGGAAAGAGAAGAAAATGAAAAACTTGCTAAAGAGAATAATGTAGCTAAAGTTTGGACTATTACCACCACTAGCAATGATAATGCTTCACATGTTGCTACACCTCCTACTATCAATGGTAAAATAATTGGTGTTGGCAATGTTTCTACTCCTAGTGCAAAGCGTGCAAAATTACCTGAAATTGCTAAAACTCACTAAACTGCTTGTGATAAAACTGCTGAAATTTTTTCCAACATTGGGGACAATGATCCCATTGCTGTAGATCATAATGGTTTAGATTTTGATGATTGTCACATCTCTGAAGTTATAAAGTTCTTACAAAAACTAGCTAGAAGTCCTAATGCTAGTGCTATAAATTTGGCCTTTACAAAACATATTACAAATGCTCTCATAAAAGCTAGAGAAGAGAAACTAAAACTTGAAACTTCTATTCCTAGGAAGTTAGAAGATGGTTGGGAGCCCATCATTAAGATGAGGGTCAATGATTTTGATTGTAATGCTTTATGTGATCTTGGTGCAAGTATTTCGTTATGCCTAAGAAAATCTATGATATGCTTGACTTGCCACCATTGAAAAATTGTTATTTGGATGTTAATCTTGCCGATAATGCTATAAAGAAACCTTTGGGGAGAATTGATAATGTTCGTATTATGGTTAACAATAACCTTGTCCCCGTTGATTTTGTTGTCTTGGATATTGAATGCAATGCATCTTGTCCCATTATATTGGGAAGACCTTTTCTTCGAACCGTTGGTGCTACCATTGATATGAAGGAAGGTAATATTAAATATCAATTTCCTCTCAAGAAAGGTATGGAACACTTCCCTAGAAAGAGAATGAAGTTACCTTATGATTCTATTATTAGAACAAATTATGATGTTGATGCTTCATCTCTTGATAATACTTTATTCACACTTTCTGCGCCTAGCTGAAAGGCGTTAAAGAAAAGCGCTTATGGGAGACAACCCATCATTTTACTACAGCACTTTTGTTTTATATTTGTTTCTTGGAAGTTTTTACTACTATAGCAACCTCTCAGTATCTTTATTTTATTGCATTGTTGTGCCAAGTAAAGTCTTTGATAGTAAAGTCAATACTAGATTTGGATTACTGCGCGTAAAACAGATTTCTTCCCGTCACGAATTTGGGCAGGGTTCTCTCGTAGGTAACTCGAAAAATCTGCTAATTTACGTGCGTGATCCTCGTATATGTACGCAACTTTCATTCAATTTGAGCATTTTCATCTCGAGCAAGTTAAGTGCCCCTGGAAAATTCGTCTTTACGGACTCGTTCTGCTTTTGACAGATTCTGCCTTTTATTTCGCATTGCCTGTTTTGCTATGTTTGATGGATTTCTTTGTTCCATTAACTTTCAGTAGCTTTGTGCAATGTCCAGAAGTGTTAAGAATGATTATGTCACCTCTGAATATATGAATTTTTCAATTATGCACTAACCCTCTAATGAGTTTGTTTTGAGTTTGGTGTGGATGAAGTTTTCAAGGGTCAAGAGAGGAGGATGATACAATATGATCAAGAAGAGTGAAAAGTCTAATCTTGGGGATGCCCCCGTGGTTCATCCCTGCATATTTTAAGAAGACTCAAGCATCTAAGCTTGGGGATGCCCAAGGCATCCCCTTCTTCATCGACAACTTATCAGGTCACCTCTAGTGAAACTATATTTTTATTCAGTCACATCTTATGTGCTTTACTTGGAGCGTCTGTTTTCTTTTGTTTTTCTTTTTGTTTGAATAAAGTCGGATCCTAGCATTCTTTATGTGGGAGAGAGACACGCTCCGCTGTTTCGTATGAACACATATGTTCTTAGCTTTATTCTTAATGTTCATTGTGAAGGTTGAACTACCTCGTTCATTGATATATGGTTGGAAACGGAAAATGCCGCATGTGGTAAATGGTATAATGTCTTGAATAATTTGATACTTGGCAATTGTTGTGCTCATATAGATCATGTTTAAGCTCTTGCATCATGTACCTTGCACCTATTAATGAAGAACTACATAGAGCTTGTTTAAATTTGGTTTGCATGATTGGTCTCTCTAAGTCTAGATATTTTCTGGTTGAGGTGTTTGAACAACAAGGAGACGATATAATGTCTTATAATACTTACAATATGTTCATATGTGAGTCTTGCTGCACCATTTTATACTTGAGTTTGCTTCAAACAACCTTGCTAGCCTAGCCTTGTATTGAGAGGGATTCTTCTCGTGCATCCAAATCCTTGAGCCAAAATCCATGCCATTTGTGTCCACCATACCTACCTACCACATGGTATTTCTCCGCCATTCCAAAGTACATTACTTGAGTGCTACGTTTAAAAATTCTATTCTTTGCCTTTACAATACATAGCTCATGGGAAAATAGCCTTAAAAACTATTGTGATGAAGAATATGTACTTATGTATCTTATTTCTTAATAAGTTGCTTGTTGAGCGGTAACCATGTTTCTGGGGACGCCATCAACTTTTACCTTTGTTGAATATCATGTGAGTTGATATGCATGTTCGTCTTGTCTGAAGTAAGGGCGATTTTCATGACCAAATGGTTTGAGTATGCATATTGTTAGAGAAGAACATTGGGCCGCTAACTAAAGCCATGAATCATGGTGGAAGTTTCAGTTTGGACACAAAACCTCAATCTCTTATGAGAATATTATTTGTTGTTGAATGCTTAAGCATTAAAAGAGGAGTCCATTATCTTATGTCTATGTTGTCCCGGTATGGGTGTCTAAGTTGAGAATGATCAAAAGCGAGAAATCCAATGCGAACCTTCTCCTTAGACCCTTGTACAGGCGGCATAGAGGTACCCCTTTGTGACACTTGGTTGAAACATATGTTATGCAATGATAATCCGTGTTAATCCAAGCTAATTAGGACAAGGTGCGGGCACTATTAGTATTCTATGCATGAGGCTTGCAACTTATAAGATATCTTATACATAACACATATGATTTATTACTACCGTTGACAAAATTGTTTCTATGTTTTCAAAATGAAAAGCTCTAGCACAAAAATAGTAATCCATGCTTTCCTCTGCGAAGGGCCATTCTTCTACTTTTTGTTGAGTCAGTTTACCTATTCTTTCTATCTCAGAAGCAAACACTTGTGTAAACTGTGTGCATTGATTCTTACATGTCTACCTATTGCACTTGTTATATTACTTTGTGTTGACAATTATCCATGAGATATACATGTTGAAGTTGAAAGCAACCGCTGAAATTTATATCTTCCTTTGTGTTGTTTCAAAGCTTTCTACTAAGAATTTATTGCTTATGAGTTAACTCGTTATGCAAGTCTTATTGATGCTTGTCTTGAAAGTATTATTCATGAAAAGTCTTTGCTATATGATTCAGTTGTTTACTCATTGTCTTCATCGTTGCTTCGAATCGCTGCATTCATCTCATGTGCTTTACAATAGTATTGATCAAGATTATGATAGCATGTCACTTCAGAAATTATCCTTGTTATCGTTTACCTACTCGAGGGCGAGTAGGAACTAAGCTTGGGGATGCTGATACGTCTCAAACGTATCTATAATTTCTTATGTTCCATGCTACTTTTATGATGATACTCACATGTTTTATACACATTATATGTCATTATTATGCATTTTCCGGCACTAACCTATTGACGAGATGCCAAAGAGTCAGTTGATGTTTTCTGCTGTTTTTGGTTTCAGAAATATTACAAAGGAAATATTCTCGGAATTGGATGAAATCAACGCCCAGGGGCTTATTTTTCCACGAAGCTTCCAGAAGACCGAGGGAGATACGAAGTGGGGCCACGGGGCACCGCCACATTAGGGCGGCGCGGCCTAAGGGGGGCCCGCGCGACCCTAGCGTGTGGGGCCCCCGTGACTCCTCCGACTCCGCCCTTCCGCCGACTTAAAGCCTTCGTCGCGAAACCCTCTGTACCGAGAGCCACGATACGAAAACCTTCCGCAGACGCAGCCGCCGCCAATCCCATCTCGGGGATTCGGAGATCGCCTCGGCACCCCGCCGGAGAGGGGAATCATCTCCCGGAGGGCTCTTCATCGCCATGATCGCCTCCGGATCGATGTGTGAGTAGTTCACCCCTGGACTATGGGTCCATAGCAGTAGCTAGATGGTCGTCTTCTCCTCGTTGTGCTATCATGTTAGATCTTGTGAGCTGCCTATGATGATCAAGATCATCTATTTGTAATGCTACATGTTGTGTTTGTTGGGATCCGATGAATATTGAATACTATGTCAAGTTGATTATCAATCTATCATATATGTTGTTTATGTTCTTGCATGCTCTCCGTTGCTAGTAGAGGCTTTGGCCAAGTTGATACTTGTAACTCCAAGAGGGAGTATTTATGCTCGATAGTGGGTTCATGCCTCCATTAAATCTGGGACGAGTGACGTAAAGTTCTAAGGTTGTGGATGTGCTGTTGCTACTAGGGATAAAACATCGATGCTTTGTCTAAGGATATTTGTGTTGATTACATTACGCACCATACTTAATGCAATTGTCTCGTTGTTTAGCAACTTAATACCGGAAGGGGTTCGGATGATAACCCGAAAGTGGACTATTTAGGCATAGATGCATGCTTGGATAGCGGTCTATGTACTTTGTCGTAATGCCCGATTAAATCTCACTAGTACTCATCATGATATATGTATGTGCATTGTTATGCCTTCTTTATTTGTCAATTGCCCAACCGTAATTTGTTCACCCAACATGCTATTTATCTTATGGGAGAGACACCACTAGTGAACTGTGGACCCCGGTCCATTCTTTTACATCTGAAATACAATCTACTGCAATACTTGTTCTTTACTGTTCTTCGCAAACAAACATCATCTTCCACACTATACATCTAATCCTTTGTTTTAGACAAGCCGGTGAGATTGACAACCTCACCGTTACGTTGGGGCAAAGTACTTTGATTGTGTTGTGCAGGTTCCACGTTGGCACCGGAATCTCCGGTGTTGCGCCGCACTACACTTCCGCCGCCATCAACCTTCAACGTGCTTCTTGGCTCCTACTGGTTCGATAAACCTTGGTTTCTTACTGAGGGAAACTTGCTTCTATACGCATCATACCTTCCACTTGGGGTTCCCAACGGACGTGTGCTTTACGCGTATCAGTCACCTTCACACCATTGGACAAGGTGTCCCCGGAGATCACATAATAAAACCACTTGAGTAGCACAATAGTTGAAGAATAACATCTACTTATTCAACTAGATTACAAAGATCATACATGAAAAGATAGATAGACCACATAGCTACCGGTAAATCCCTCGGCCTCGGGGGAGAACTACTCATTCCTCATCATGGGAGTCAGCAATGGTGATGAAGATGGCGGTGGAGTCGATGGAGATGGCTCCGGGGGCAATTCCCCGTCCCGGCAGGGTGCCGGAACATAGACTTATGTCCCCTGAATCTTGTCTGCGATAGCGGCGAAGTTACGGAACTTTTCGTGGGCGGAGGCTTATTGTTTTAGGGTTCACGCGTCGGGAGGCTTCTTATAGGCGGAAGGGAGAGGTCGGTGGAGGCCAGGGGGCCCAGACCACCCCTAGGCGCGGCCAGGGCCTGGGCCGCGCTTAGGCCTGGTTTGGCCGCCCTATGGCGCCTCTTCGTCCCCCCTCTGGACTTCGTCTTCATTACGGATCTTCGGCTTTTGTTTCGTCCAATTCTGAGAATATTTCCTCTACAACTTTTCTGAAATACAAAACAGCAGAAAACAGGGAACTGGCGCTGTGGCATCTTGTCAATAGGTTAGTGCCGAAAAATGTATAAAAGTGCAACGAAGTGTAAACAAATCATATAGAAATTGGTGTAAAACAAGCATGGAGCATCAAAAATTATAGATACGTTTGCAACGTATCAGCATCCCCAAGCTCAACTCCTGCTTGTCCTCGAGTAGGTAGGTGATAACAAAAATAATTTTTGAGGTGACATGCAGCCAACACAATCTTGATCCAGTTATTGTAAAAGCATTGTGAGCTGGGATCAAAGTACTCTAAACATAGGCATGATTGATATAATTCTAACAGTAGAACTTAGCAACTATGTTACAACATGAGAAGTAACTCAAACAAAGGATCATGATATTATGCATTGAAAGCAACTGTTTGTTTATGATCATAGAGAAAACATAGAAAAGTGGTACTCAGCTTGTCCTTTATGAAGTAGCAAAACATAAATGCCAGGACACCTTTAAAGTTTAAAGGGTGACTAGATACAAGTAATTTGAGAACAAGCAATATCATAATCATGAATCAATAAATAATAAATTTCGGGACTATGCACATTATACTCAGAATGACAACTATGTTCTCTTAATTGGTGCATAAAGCAAGAAGATGAAGACTCAACATAAAGGTAAAAGAAAGGCCCTGCACAGGGGGAGTAAGATTACTCATGTGCTAGAGCTTTTTATTTTGAATGCAATAGGAGTGTTGAAAAAAAATTGAGAGGTATTCATGTCTATGTCAACGAATGGATCAAATGATCTATCATCCTTTCATATAGTGACCTCAAGAGCGGCTCCCATGTAGTTCTCCATTGCACACAATTATTTAGGATCTCTCGAGTACATAATGTGCGGAGCATTATTTGTTTATTTGTTTATTTTATATTTTATTTGGGATGGGCACCCAGTTGCCTTGCTCTTTTTGCAATATTAAGGACCAGCACATTATCCATGCTAGTCACAAAATGAAGTCATTAAAAACAATAAACCATTCAATACTTCCTCATGAGCTAAAACAAAACACAAAACATGTAGTAATGTTTGAAGGTTTAAAGGTAGCACACAAGCAATTCACTTTGGAGCGGCGGTGAAATACCACATATATGTATGTATGGTAGACACAATTGGCACTTTGGTTTTTGATGGTTGGATGCACGAGTAGAGCTCGTACTCAGTACAGGCGAAGGCTAGCAAAAGACGGGGAGCGACCAACTAAGAGAGCAATAATGGCCATAATCATGCATAGCGACAAAACATTATTAATCAAAGCATAAAGTGATATTACAAGTCAAAAACTAAATGATCATAGAGGCTTTAGGTGACTGGTTTGTAGTCATAACATGGTATAAGCATGTGCCAAGTCAACCCAATATAACATCGAAGGAGAATACCACAGTATTATGCTTTGTATGATGGAAACAACACATGATTCTTTCAATGGCACTTTCTTCCTATTAGAGGCTATTCTTGGCACAAAAACGAAATAAAAATGATAAGAAGAGGTTATTACAGAGGTAATAATTTCGAAGACTCAACAAAAGAAAAAACACAGAAATTAAACAAGGTTTATCTCTCAAGAGTGCTTTTCTTTAACGCCATTCAACTAGGCGCGGTAGTTTGAGAAAATACTCACATAAGAAATATGCATTGAAGTAAATTAAAGAGAGCATCAAGAAGCAAATATAAAGAAAATTTAAGTCTAAAACACTTTCTATGCATAGGAATCTTGTACACAAATAAATTCACAAAGAACAAAGTGACAAGCAAAGGAAGATAAAACAAGAGTAACTTCAAAACTTTCAGCATATAGAGAGGTGTTTTAGTAACATGAAAACTTCTACAACCATATTTTCCTCTCTCATAATAATTTTCAGTAGTATCATGAATAAACTCAACAATATAACCATCACATAAAAGTATTCTTATCATGATTCACATGCATAAAATTATTACTACTCCCAACATAAGCATAGTCATTCTTATCAATTGTAGTGGGAGCAAATTCAACAAAATAGCTATTATTATTATTCTCATAGCCATAATCATCAAATATAGGAGGCATATTGTAATCATAATTAATTTTCTCCTCAATAGTAGGTGGACTGAAAATAACATAATTATCATTGTAATCATCATATATTGGAGGCATAGTATCATCATAGAAAATTTTCTCCTCTAAAGTTGGGGAACTAAAAAGATCATTTTCATGAAAACTAGCTTCCTCAAGCTTAGACTATCCCATAGCATTAGCAATAATGGTGTTCAAAGAACTAATAACATTGCTACTAGCATGCAAGTAAAGTTCCATAGGTTTTTTAATTTTCTCTTCAAACACCTCATGTCCTAACTCAAGCTAAATGCTATAAAGGTCTCTAATTTTGTTGTTGTTTTCCATTAAGCCTAACTAGTGAAAATAAAAACAAGAAACAAAAAGATGTAATTGCAGAATCTAAAGGAAATAACTTCGAGCACTCACCAGCAACTAGTAAAACTTAGTAGCCAGAGTCATGAGGACATCCCATCGGTTGATACAACCGATGTACCTACAGCCACGCAAATACAAGGACCAATCACTCGAGCTTGTGCCAAACAACTTAACTATCAAGTACTTTCGTTTCTTGGAACTATTCCTCACATACAAGATATGATGCTGCCTAAATCAGATGTGTTTGTTACTCTTAGGAATGATGGACCTAGCATGGATGAGAAGAACAAGCATTGGAGCATGATCACACATGGAAGAGATGGCAGCAAACATGTGAGGATTGAAGAGGTTGCCACAAGTGGAGATTTCAGAACTTTGAAGCCACCATAATGATGATTGAAGACTTGGACGAAATATACAAGATTACACTTCATAATTTCGTCCATAGTATAATATGGTGTTGCGTCGACTTTAGTTTTGGGCCAGGCCCATGTCATTTTCGCACGAATTAAGTCAGCCACTTTTTAGAGTCTGTATTGAAGGGGGGAAAGTCCTTCTAGGGTTTGGTTCGGCCACCATACGTATGGCTGGCCGAAACCCCACCTTTTCCTCCTTTAAATACCCCCATAGCCATCACGTTTAGACTCGGATTTTGATTAGACTAAAAGTTAGCCATTGCTGCAACTCTTCGTGTACTTCTTTTGAGGCCAACGCCCAGAACAAGACCGACTATTCGGAATCCCACCTTTTCAATAATGCTATGTTTGGATGCACAGAATTTGGGCGTGGAATTGAATTGGACTAAAATTCCAAATCTGAGATGGAAAGTAAATGGCCTCCATTTCAATTCTGTTGTTTGGGTGTACATGATATTTGTTGTTGGAATCAAAAATTGGCACCCAATTCTAATTCTTGTTTGGATGCGCAATCGTGGAATCGAATTGGAGAGAAGCAGGGAGGGCAGGAAGAGGCCTACCGTCGTCGTTCCCTACCGCCGCCGTTCCCCTATGGACCACCGCCGTCGTTCCCCTACCGGCCAAGGAGAGGGAATCGCCCGCCAGCGTTTCCAGCCTGCCGTCGTTCCCCTACCAGCGGCCAGGGAGAGGCCATCGCCCGCCGCCCCACCCCTACTGGCCAGGGAGAGGTGATGCGTGCAATTAACACGTCCGTTGGGAACCCCAAGAGGAAGGTGTGATGCAGACAGTAGCAAGTTTTCCCTCAGAAAGAAACCAAGGTTTATCGAACCAGGAGGAGCCAAGAAGCAAGTTGAAGGTTGATGGCGGCGGGATGTAGTGCGGTGCAACACCAGGGATTCCGGCGCCAACGTGGAACCTGCACAACACAACCAAAGTACTTTGCCCCAACGAAACAGTGAGGTTGTCAATCTCACCGGCTTGCTGGAACAAAGGATTAGATGTATAGTGTGGATGATGATTGTTTGCGAAGAACAGGAAAACAAGTATTGCAGCAGATTGTATTCAATGTAAAAGAATAGGACCGGGGTCCACAGTTCACTAGAGGTGTCTCTCCCATAAGATAAATAGCATGTTGGGTGAACAAATTACAGTCGGGCAATTGACAAATAGAGAGGGCATGACAATGCACATACATGATATGATAAGTATTGTGAGATTTAATTGGGCATTACGACAAAGTACATAGACCGCTATCCAAGCATGCATCTATGCCTAAAAAGTCCACCTTCAAGTTATCATCCGAACCCCTTCCAAGTATTAAGTTGCAAACAACGGACAATTGCATTAAGTATGGTGCGTAATGTAATCAATAACTACATCCTCGGACATAGCATCAATGTTTTATCCCTAGTGGCAACAACGACATCCACAACCTTAGAACTTTCCGTCACTGTCCCAGATTTAATGGAGGCATGAACCCACTATCGAGCATAAATACTCCCTCTTGGAGTTAAGAGCAAAAACTTGGCCAGAGCCTCTACTAATAACGGAGAGCATGCAAGATCATAAACAACACAGATTGATAATCATCATAACATAGTATTCTCTATCCATCGGATCCCGACAAACACAACATATAGCATTACAGATAGATGATCTTGATCATGTTAGGCAGCTCACAAGATCCAACAATGAAGCACATAAGGAGAAGACGACCATCTAGCTACTGCTATGGACCCATAGTCCAGGGGTGAACTACTCACTCATCACTCCGGAGGCGACCATGGCGGTGAAGAGTCCTCCGGGAGATGATTCCCCTCTCCGGCAGGGTGCCGGAGGCGATCTCCTGAACCCCCGAGATGGGATTGGCGGCGGCGGCGTCTCTGGAAGGTTTTCCGTATCGTGGCTCTCGGTACTGGGGGTTTCGCGACGAAGACTATATGTAGGCGGAAGGGCAGGTCAGGGGGCCACACGAGGGCCCCACACGCTAGGGCCGCGCGGCCAAGGCCTGGGCCGCGCCGCCCTAGTGTGGCGGCGCCTCGTGGCCCCACTTCGTAAGTCCTCCGGTCTTCTGGAAGCTTCGTGGAAAAATAGGCCCCTGGGCGTTGATTTCGTCCAATTCCGAGAATATTTCCTTACTAGGATTTCTGAAACCAAAAACAGCAGAAAACAAAGAATCGGCTCTTCGGCATCTCGTTAATAGGTTAGTGCCGGAAAATGCATAAATATGACATAAAGTATGCATAAAACATGTAGATATCATCAATAATGTGGCATGGAACATAAGAAATTATCGATACGTCGGAGACGTATCAGCATCCCCAAGCTTAGTTCCTGCTTGTCCCGAGCAGGTAAACGATAACAAAGATAATTTCGGAGTGACATGCCATCATAACCTTGATCATACTATTGTAAGCATATGTAATGAATGCAACGATCAAAACAATGGTAATGACATGAGTAAACAAATGAATCATAAAGCAAAGACTTTTCATGAATAGTAATTCAAGACAAGCATCAATAAGTCTTGCATAAGAGTTAACTCATAAAGCAATAAATCAAAGTAAAGGTATTGAAGCAACACAAAGGAAGATTAAGTTTCAGCGGTTGCTTTCAACTTATAACATGTATATCTCATGGATAGTGTCAATGTAAAGTAATATAACAAGTGCAATATGCAAGTATGTAGGAATCAATGCACAGTTCACACAAGTGTTTGCTTCTTGAGGTGGAGAGAGATAGGTGAACCGACTCAACATAAAAGTAAAAGAAAGGTCCTTCAAAGAGGAAAGCATCGATTGCTATATTTGTGCTAGAGCTTTTATTTTGAAAACATGAAACAATTTTGTCAACGGTAGTAATAAAGCATATGAGTTATGTAAATTATATCTTACAAGTTGCAAGCCTCATGCATAGTATACTAGTAGTGCCCGCACCTTGTCCTAATTAGCTTGGGTTAACACTGATTATCATTGCATAACATATGTTTCAACCAAGTGTCACAAAGGGGTACCTCTATGCCGCTCTGTACAAGGGTGTAAGGAGAAAGTTCGCATTGGATTTCTCGCTTTTGATCATTCTTCAACTTAGACACCCATACCGGGACAACATAGACAACGGATAATGGACTCCTCTTTTAATGCTTAAGCATTCAACAACAGATTAATATTCTCATAAGAGATTGAGGTTTTATGTCCAAACCGAAACTTCCACCATGATTCATGGCTTTAGTTAGCAGCCCAATGTTCTTCTCTAACAGTATGCATACTCAAACCATTTGATTGTGAAAACCGCCCTTACTTCAGACAAGACGAACATGCATAGCAACTCACATGATATTCAACAAAGAGTTGATGGCGTCCCCAGAAAACATGGTTATCGCACAACAAGCAACTTAATAAGAGATAAAGTGCATAAGTACGTATTCAATACCACAATAGTTTTTAAGGCTATTTTGTCTCATGAGCTATATATTGCAAAGGCAAATGATGGAAATTTAAAGGTAGCACTCAAGCAATTTACTTTGGAATGGCGGAGAAATACCATGTAGTAGGTAGGTATGGTGGACACAAATGGCATAGTGGTTGGCTCAAGGATTTTGGATGCATGAGAAGTATTCCCTCTCGATACAAGGTTTAGGCTAGCAAGGTTATTTGAAACAAACACAAGGATGAACTGGTGCAGAAAAACTCACATAAAAGACATATTGTAAACATTATAAGACTCTACACCGTCTTCCTTGTTGTTCAAAACTCAATACTAGAAATTATCTAGACTTCAGAGAGACCAAATATGCAAACCAAATTTTAGCAAGCCTCCGCGTCCGGGTCGTTCTTTAGGTCGTTGACCCACTTGCAGTTGCGGTTGGTGTGAGTGGACTTCCCCGTAGCCGGATCCAAGTGGGCCAGGCAGGGCATGTCTCTGTACTCCTCGTAGGTTTGCGGGGCGCGGGATCCGCCGGCGGTGACCTCGGTGCCATGCTCGCCGACCCCTGCCGGCTCCGCTTCCACGGCCGCGTCCTCTTCCGCCTCCTGAGCCTCCGCGTTGGAATGCCATGGCGACCATGTCGGATCCGCCACTCTTCTGGTCATCAGGGTTTTTGCGTTTGTGGCCGCTGTTGTTACCGTTATCACGGTTCTTCTTTTGTTGGTGCAGGGGGATTGCTGTAGCTGCGATATCACCGCCTGCGTCGTCATCGGCGGCGGTGTGATCACTGGCAATGGAGATCATCTCATCCAAAGTCGGGTTGTTGGCGTTAGCCAAACATGTAAGCTTATGCCTCAGCAGTCCTCCTCTCTGCAGTCCCCCAATGAAGGCGTACATGGCAGTGGTGTGGTCGACGTTCTCGCACTCGTTCCTACATGCCAACCATCGTGTGAGGAAGTTTCTTGAGGTTTCTCCCTTCTTCTAGATACAAGCTTGTAAGTCGCTTGCCGTGGCAGGTCTTTTGTAGGTGCCTCTGAAGTGTTTCTCAAAAGCGGTTTTCAGGTCAAACCAGCAAAAGATGGAGTTTTTCTCGAGGTCACTGAGCCAGATCCGGGCTGGTCCTACAAGGTACAAGCTGGAGCATGCGGCAGAGCGATATTAGGGGTTCCTCCGGCGAAGGTTACCGCATTGTAGTAATCCTCAATCCAGGTATCGGGCCTTTCGGTGCCATCATAATGCTTCGGGTTTCCCGGTAGCTTGAGGGAGCTCCTTGGCTTTGGTTCCTCTCGAATCATCCCGCCAAAGCACTTCGGTCCGATGTAGTCGGTTCCGTATTCGTTGAGGCGTTCCCGCGCGTCGCGCGAGCCGTGTCGGGGACCGTGAGCGAGAGCGAGATCTCCGGCCACCGCCTCCGCCTCCACCTCCGCCGCCACCGCTAGGTGGTGGTGAGGGAGACCTGCGAGGGGGCCGATCCGACCTCCTCGCTTCCGCCTACGGATTCTCGCCGGCCCTCCCGGTGCCGGCTCCGGCTCCCGTGGCTGCCTTCGCCATGACGCCGGCTGCCCTGGTCGTTCCGGCCCGGCGGGGCTCCGGGTCGCGCTCCTCATTCCGGCTCCTCCTAGGCTCGGGCTCACGATCAATGTTCCGATTCCGGCGAGGTTCCGGCGTGCGCTCCCCGTTCCGGTTTCCGGAAGGCATCACGATGTCGCGGATAACAATTCCACCATGCCCTTGAGGCCTGGTGTTTCCGGCTGGACTTCGGCGACGAGGGGACGCGGGTAACCATTAGGCGGAGGAGAGGCGTTGCGGTACTTGTCTCGTCCGGAGTACATTGCATCCTTTCCCTTTCTCGGATCCGACGGTGGCGTCTTTGATGGTACGGGGATCGGATTTGGGTGTTCCCCGGCTCTCCTTCCGCGTTCCGAGGATCCGGTTCGCGATTCGTCATCTCGATGGCGGTTGTTGTGGGCGTCCTTCTGCGCAAGTGGAGACGCAATGCTCCGGGTTAGATTCCAACTTGCGCGAAGTATCCGCCTTGCTCTGCTGTTTAACCGCCGAAGCGACGAGCGTGCGCAAGTAGTTGATGTCAACCTCCTCGTCACTTTTCTTCGGTATTTCTGCAGCTTTTGCCAAATTGTCCTTTGGGGTGGCGAGCGGCTGCTGTTCGGCAGGGGTTGCGAAGTTGATCCTGCGGGGAGGGATTGCTTCTCTGACGATTCTATCAGCCTCCGCCTCGTGCGTAGGTCATTTTCACCTCCCACTCCGCTCTCATACTCTTGACTTGCTCGAGCGTTGCGGTGACTTCGCGATCCTGTCTTTCAAAGCGATCCATGATCAGTGCAGCTTCTTCCCTCTCATCCAATATAGCAGCTGCGGTGTTAGCAAACTTTTTGGCTGTGGCCAGCATCTCCTTTCTAGTGGCCTCTAAAGCCTCCGGATCTGCGGCATCGCCAGGAGTTATTGGCTTGTTGAGGACGTCTGACTTTGCGACCAAATCCATGCGAGCTTGTGCAACTATCTCTTCGAGCGACAGGAGGCTCTCCGAGGAAGGATCCCTACGGGGCCGTTCCCGCGACATCGGAGATCCGTGGTGGGATGGCCGGGGGTCGGATTGAGTGTCCGCCGCTTCGGATCCGTCTTCTCCAAGCGCCGCTACGGCTGCAAGTACCTGCTTTGGCTGGACGGAATCGACTTCGGGCTGTTCACCGTATCCGAGTTCCGTCACCTTGCGATCAAACTCTGCAGGTGTCCATGGACCGGGTGTCTCCGGAGATTGGGCTTAGATTTCCCAAGATCGACTCTTCAACCGGAGTTTCGCTTTCTCCGACAGCCTCTTGCCGATCCGGAGTAGCGTTGTTTTCCGGGGCCTCGACCCTGCTCGGGACCAGCTCCGGCTCCATGAGGGGCGGTTCCGGCGGTATGGGCCAAGAAGTGTACGAAGTGACACCTTTGCTTCTCTAACACCCGGGAGACCCGGGCGGATCTGCATTGGTCTTCCACCGTTACTTCTGCTCGGGGGCGGATTGGGTGGGTTTTGATTTTTCCAGATCTAAGGTGGAATCTTCGCTAGGAAGTTCCAGCGTCTCGGATCGGATCTTCGCGACTCGCGTCCCGCTCGGCGGCGGTCGCGTCGGCGCTACTTACCGGTGGGTTTCCGTCGGAATCGACGGTTTCCCCGATGAAGATGTGTATGCCGCCAAGCTGGGACGATGGAGAGCTTGACGGGGTCGGTTTTAGCCGGAATCCAACACTCATCCGGAGGGACGATCGGCAGATTTCCGGTGTAAAGGACACGCCCCACAGCGATGGTGTCGTCGTAGCTTCCCATGGCGGAACCCTCCCGGTTCCGGCCTCCAGACGCCGCAGGCCCCACGGTGGGCGCCAACTGTCGTTGCCTAATCGACGGTACCCCGGAGGAGGGATCCTCACGAGGGGAGAAGAAGTAGGGGCCATAGGGCGGAGTGCACACGGGACGGTGGTACGCGAGTTACCCAGCCTTCGGAACACCCGCACGATGACAGGGCCTACCGCCGCTTGTCCGGAATTATCCGGACGCTTTCGCGTTGTTACAATGAGTTGTGGTTGTGC
The DNA here is from genome assembly GCF_022539505.1 of Lolium rigidum. NCBI lineage: Eukaryota > Viridiplantae > Streptophyta > Magnoliopsida > Poales > Poaceae > Lolium > Lolium rigidum. Next base: position 181,575,893 of record NC_061510.1, read on the forward strand.
CTCTAGGGCTCCCGGGATCCGGCTTATAAAGGCGCACGGATCTAGGGTTTACATGGAGAGTCCTAGCCGGATTACAGATAGCCTAGCTACGATACAATATCTTGCCGTGCACGTCACGGATCCGCCTTCCATACACGTCGTCCTGGATCCGGGTTCCTCATGGGCCTCCATGGATCCGGGTTACTCCTATGTCGGTACGGATCCGGCCTGCTGATCCTGGGCTGGACTTCTTCCTTCATGATCAACAACAACTGGGCCGCCCGATGGGCCACATGCCTCATCACCGTCTGTGGGCCACCCGGGCTTGCCGGATCTAGGCACTGTCGATGGTACACCCATGAAGTATACCCACAACACTCTATGTATTTCTTCATTAATGGGTGCAAAGTATATGATGCAAGAGCTTAAACATGAGCACAACAATTGCCAAGTATCAAATTATTCAAGACATTTTAGAATTACTACATGTAGCATTTCCCGATTCCAACCATATAACAATTTAACGAAGAAGATTCAACCTTCGCCATGAATACTATGAGTAAAGCCTAAGGACATATTTGTCCATATGCAACAACGGAGCGTGTCTCTCTCCCACACAATGAATGCTAGGATCCATTTTATTCAAACAAAAACAAAAGCAAAAACAAACCGACGCTCCAAGCAAAGCACATAAGATGTGACTGAATAAAAATATAGTTTCAGGGGAGGAACCTGATAATGTTGTCGATGAAGAAGGGGATGCCTTGGGCATCCCCAAGCTTAGGCGCTTGAGTCTTCTTAAAATATGCAGGGGTGAACCACCGGGGCATCCCCAAGCTTAGAGCTTTCACTCTTCTTGATCATGTTGCATCATTTCCCTCTCTTGATCCTTGAAAACTTCCTCCACACCAAACTTCAAGCAAACTCATTAGAGGGTTAGTGCACAATAAAAAATTCACATTTTCAGAGGTGACACAATCATTCTTAACACTTCTGGACATTGCACAAAGCTACTGGACATTAATGGATCAAAGAAATTCATCCAACATAGCAAAAGAGGCAATGCGAAATAAAAGGCAGAATCTGTCAAAAACAGAACAGTCCGTAAAGACGAAACTGGAAGGGGAACTTAACTTGCTCAAACGGAAAAACTCAAAACTAATGAAAGTTGCGTACATATCTGAGGATCACGCACGTAAATTTGCAGATTTTTCTGATTTTTTTACAGAGACTTCTGCGCGAATTCGTGACAGACAGCAATGCTATTTCGTGCAGCAATCCAAATCTAGCATCAACTTTACCATAGAGACTTTACTTGGCACAAAAACATGATAAGGAGAGGTTGCTACAGTAGTAAACAACTTCCAAGACTCAAATATAAAACAAAGTACTGTAGTAAAAACATGGGTTGTCTCCCATAAGCGCTTTTCTTTAACGCCTTTCAGCTAGGCGCAGAAAGTGTAAATCAAGTGTTATCAAGAGATGAAGCATCAACATCATAATTTGTTCTAATAATAGAATCAAAAGGTAACTTCATTCTCTTTCTAGGGAAGTGTTCCATACCTTTCTTGAGAGGAAATTGATATTTAATATTACCTTCCTTCATATCAATAGTAGCACCAACGGTTCGAAGAAAAGGTCTTCCCAATATAATGGGACAAGATGCATTGCATTCAATATCCAAGACAACAAAATCAACGGGGACAAGGTTATTGTTAACCATAATGCGAACATTATAACCTCTCCCCAAAGGTTTCTTTTTAGCATTATCAGTGAGATTAACATCCAAATAACAATTTTTCAATGGTGGCAAGTCAAGCATATCATAGACTTTCTTAGGCATAACAGAAATACTTGCACCAAGATCACATAGAGCATTACAATCAAAATCATTGACCCTCATCTTAATGATGGGCTCCCAACCATCTTCTAACTTCCTAGGAATAGAAGTTTCAAGTTTTAGTTTATCTTCTCTAGCTTTTATGAGAGCATTTGTAATATGTTTTGTAAAGGCCAAATTTATAGCACTAGCATTAGGACTTTTAGCAAGTTTTTGTAAGAACTTTATAACTTCAGAGATGTGACAATCATCAAAATCTAAATCATTATGAGCTACAGCAATGGGATCATCATCGCCAATGTTGGAAAAAATTTCAGCAGTTTTATCACAAGCAGTTTCAGTAGTTTTAGCAATTTCAGGCAGTTTTGTACGCTTTGCACTAGGAGTAGAAACATTGCCAACACCAATTATTTTACCATTGATAGTAGGAGGTGTAGCAACATGTGAATCATTATCATTACTAGTGGTGGTAATAGTCCAAACTTTAGCTACATTATTCTCTTTAGCAAGTTTTTCATTTTCTTCTCTATCCCACCTAGCACGCAATTCAGCCATTAATCTTATATTCTCATTAATTCTAACTTGAATGGAATTTGCTGTAGTAGTAATATTATTATCAATATCCTTATTAGGCATAACTTTCAATTTTAAAAGATCAACATCAGAGGCAAGTCTATCAACTCTAGAAGCAAGAATATCAATTTTATCAAGCTTTTCCTCAACAGATTTGTTAAAAGCAGTTTGTGTACTAATAAATTCTTTAAGCATGGCTTCAAGTCCAGGGGGTGTGTTCCTATTATTGTTGTAATAATTCCCATAAGAATTACCATAACCGTTACCATTAGCAGAAGGATATGGCCTATAGTTATTACTAGAATTGTTCCGATAAGCATTGTTGTTGAAATTATTATTTTTAATGAAGTTTACATCAACATGTTCTTCTTGAGCAACCAATGAAGCTAACGGAACATTATTAGGATCAACATTAGTCCTATCATTCACAAGCATAGACATAATAGGATCAATCTTATCACTCAAGGAAGAGGTTTCTTCGACAGAATTTACCTTCTTATCTTGTGGAGCTCTTTCCGTGTGCCATTCAGAGTAATTTATCATCATATCATCAAGAAGCTTTGTCGCCGCCCCCAAGGTGATGGACATAAAGGTACCTCCAGCAGCTGAATCCAATAGGTTCTGCGAAGAAAAATTTAGTCCTGCATAGAAGGTTTGGATGATCATCCAAGTAGTCAGTCCATGGGTTGGGCAATTCTTTACCAAAGATTTCATTCTCTCCCATGCTTGAGCAACATGTTCATTATCTAATTGTTTAAAATTCATTATGCTATTCCTCAAAGATATAATTTTAGCGGGAGGATAATATCTACCAATAAAAGCATCCTTACATTTAGTCCATGAATCAATACTATTCTTAGGCAAAGATAGCAACCAATCTTTAGCTCTTCCTCTTAATGAGAAAGGAAACAATTTCAATTTTATAATATCACCATCCACATCCTTATACTTTTGCATTTCACAAAGTTCGACAAAATTATTAAGATGGGCAGCGAGCATCATCGGAACTAACACCAGAAAATTGCTCTCTCATAACAAGATTCGAGTAAAGCGAGGTTTAATTTCAAAGAATTCTCGCTGTAGTAGCAGGTGGAGCAATAGGTGTGCATAGGAAATCATTATTATTAGTGTTTGTGAAGTCACACAACTTAGTGTTTTCAGGAGTATTCATTTTAGCAACAGTAAATAAAGCAAACTAGATAAAGTAAATGCAAGTAACTAATTTTTTTTTTGTGTTTTTGATATAGAGAGCAAGACAGTAAATAAAGTAAAGCTAGCAACTAATTTTTTTGTGTTTTGATATAGTGCAGCAAACAAAGTAGTAAATAAAGTAAAGCAAGACAAAAACAAAGTAAAGAGATTGGATTGTGGAGACTCCCCTTGCAGCGTGTCTTGATCTCCCCGGCAACGGCGCCAGAAAATGTGCTTGATGCGTGCAATTAACACGTCCGTTGGGAACCCCAAGAGGAAGGTGTGATGCAGACAGTAGCAAGTTTTCCCTCGTAAAGAAACCAAGGTTTATCGAACCAGGAGGAGCCAAGAAGCACGTTGAAGGTTGATGGCGGCGGGATGTAGTGCGGCGCAACACCAGGGATTCCGGCGCCAACGTGGAACCTGCACAACACAACCAAAGTACTTTGCCCCAACAAAACAGTGAGGTTGTCAATCTCACCGGCTTGCTGTAACAAAGGATTAGATGTATAGTGTGGATGATGATTGTTTGCGAAGAACAATAAAACAAGTATTGCAGCAGATTGTATTCCATGTAAAAGAATAGGACCGGGGTCCACAGTTCACTAGAGGTGTCTCTCCCATAAGATAAATAGCATGTTGGGTGAACAAATTACAGTCGGGCAATTGACAAATAGAGAGGGCATGACAATGCACATACATGATATGATAAGTATTGTGAGATTTAATTGGGCATTACGACAAAGTACATAGACCGCTATCCAAGCATGCATCTATGCCTAAAAAGTCCACCTTCAGGGTTATCATCCGAACCCCTTCCAGTATTAAGTTGCAAACAACGAGACAAATGCATTAAGTATGGTGCGTAATGTAATCAATAACTACATCCTCGGACATAGCATCAATGTTTTATCCCTAGTGGCAACAAGCACATCCACAACCTTAGAACTTTCCGTCACCGTCCCGCATTTAATGGAGGCATGAACCCACTATCGAGCATAAATACTCCCTCTTGGAGTTAAGAGCAAAAACTTGGCCGGAGCCTCTACTAATAACGGAGAGCATGCAAGATCATAAACAACACATAGGTAATAGATTGATAATCATCATAACATAGTATTCTCTATCCATCGGATCCCGACAAACACAACATATAGCATTACAGATAGATGATCTTGATCATGTTAGGCAGCTTACAAGATCCAACAATGAAGCACATAAGGAGAAGACGACCATCTAGCTACTGCTATGGACCCATAGTCCAGGGGTGAACTACTCACTCATCACTCCGGAGGCGACCATGGCGGTGAAGAGTCCTCCGGGAGATGATTCCCCTCTCCGGCAGGGTGCCGGAGGCGATCTCCTCAATCCCCCGAGATGGGATTGGCGGCGGCGGCGTCTCTGGAAGGTTTTCCGTATCGTGGCTCTCGGTGATCGGGGGTTTTGCGACGAAGACTATATGTAGGCGGAAGGGCAGGTCAGGGGGCCACACGAGGGCCCCACACGCTAGGGCCGCGCGGCCAAGGCCTGGGCCGCGCCGCCCTAGTGTGGCGGCGCCTCGTGGCCCCACTTCGTAAGTCCTCCGGTCTTCTGGAAGCTTCGTGGAAAAATAGGCCCCTGGGCGTTGATTTCGTCCAATTCCGAGAATATTTCCTTACTAGGATTTCTGAACCAAAAACAGCAGAAAACAGCAACTGGCTCTTCGGCATCTCGTTAATAGGTTAGTGCCGGAAAATGCATAAATATGACATAAAGTATGCATAAAACATGTAGATATCATCAATAATGTGGCATGGAACATAATAAATTATCGATACGTCGGAGACGTATCAAGAGGCCACCGCTGCCCGCCCGCCGCCCTGCCATTCCCCTCCCTACCGCCGCCGTGCTAGGGTTAGGGGTCGCTGAGGACGACCGGAGCCGAAGATAAGGGCGCAGATGGGGAGAGGAGGGCACAGATGGGGAGAGGAGGGCGCGGATGGGTGGCTTACCGGAGCAAGAGCCGTCGCTGCCGCCGGGAACCTCCGCATCGCTGGCCGGCGGAGGAGGCTGAGCTCCCGACGCCCTGGCGTCCTCGGTGTGTCGCGCGTTGACGAAGGGGTACGCGCGAGATGGGCGATTCCACGCCTTTCCGAGGTCTCGAGCTCAAAAAGTTTCCAAGTGAAACGGTACGCGCGCGCGGACGGCTCGGAATTTTCCCAAAGTTTCCATGCCTCAATTCTAAGGCGATCCAAACAGTCGAATTGGGAAATTGGCTCCAAATTCCAATTCCATGGCCAAATTATGTGCATCCAAACACAGCATAAAGCTTTCATCTATATCCGCAATAATTCTAATTGCATTATTAGTTCTTACTTGTTCTTGATTTTAGGTAGGAACTAAGACCTTTTGGTCAGACTGATTGTTCATCCGCAAGATCAGTAACTCTCGGAGATTGTCCTAGCGATTGCATTGGTGCACGATCTTTGCACGTGTAGTCGGATCGTCAAGCACGAACTCCACCAACAAATCGACGTTATCATACTATCATCGAAAGATCGAACACCTTTGCCCTATCAAGTGGTATTAGAGCTCAGGTTGCTCGGTGAGATTTTACAGTTTTCCTAGCGTAGATTCCATCACCTTCATATCTAAAACCCACGAAAAAGCCAAAAAATAAATTAGGTTTAGATCATCCGTCCCATAGCCCTGCCACGCCTTTGCATTGTCTTTTCAGTTTTGCATAGTTGAATTTGTGTCTGCATCTTCGTGTCGAGTTGCTGTTCTTAGCGTATAGTTCCTTTAGAGTTTCGATTTCTGTTCATAGTAGTTACGCCTGTTGTGGGTATACTTTATGGGTATATCAACGACATGGCCTAGATCCGGCAAGCCCGGGTGGCCCACAGATGGTGATGGTGGCATGCGGCTCATTGGGCGGCCGAGTTGTTGTAGATCATGGAGGATGAAGTCCAACCCAGGAGCAAGGAGCCGAATCCCAACCGACCTACGAAGAAGGCCGGATCCGTGGAGGCCCATAAAGTGTCCAGATCCAGTACGACATAGATGGAAGGCGGATCCTTGACATGCACGACAATGTAATATTCCGTAGTTAGGCAACTTGTATTCCGGCTAGGACTCTCCGTGTAAACCCTAGATCCGAGCGCGTTTATAAGCCGGATCCTGGGAGCCCTAGAGACACAACCACAACTCATTGTAACAACGTGAAAGCGCCCAGATAATTCCAGACAAGCAGCAGTAGGCCCTGTCTTCGAGCGGGTGTTTCGAAGCTGGGTAAATCGCGTACCACCGTCCCGAGAACTCTCCGCCCTATGGCCCCTACTTCTGCTCCCCCTCGTGAGGATCCCTCCTCCGAGGCACCGTCGAATAAGCAACAACAGTTGGCGCCCACCGTGGGGCCTGCGGCGTCTGGAGGCCGGAACCGGGAGGGTTCCGCCGTGGGAAGCTACGATGAATCCATCGCTGTGGGCAAGTCCTTTACGCCGGAAACCTTCCGATCGTCCCTCCGGATGAGTGATGGATTCCGACCAGGACCGACCCCATCAAGATCTCCATCGTCCCAATCGGCGGCATCCACATCTTCATCGGCGAGACTGTCGACTCCGACGGGAACGCACTGGTAAGTCACGCTGACGCAACCGCCACTGACCAGGACGCAGTCGCGAAGATCCGATCTGAGACGCAAGAACTTCCTAAGGAAGATTCCGCCTTAGATCTGGAAATTTCAAAACCCACCCAATCCGCCCCTGAGAAGGAAATTACGGTGGAAGACCAATGCAGATCCGCCTGGGTCTCCCAGGTGTTAGAGAAGCAGAGGTGTCACTTCGTGCACTTCTTAGCCCATACCGCAGGAACCGCCCCTCCTCAGGATGGAGCCGGTCCCATGCAGGTTGAGGCACCCGTAAACATCGATGCTCCGGATCAGCAGGAGGCTGTCGGAGACAGCGACGCTCCGGGACAAGAGGAGGCCGGAGACAAAGAAGAATCAATCTTGGGCAATCTGAGCCCAACATCTGACGACGCTTCCTCCATGAACACGGAAGAGTACGACCGCGCACTGAAAGAGCTCAGAGGTGATGGACAATCTGAAGCAGAATCTGCCCAGCCTAAGGAGGTTCTCGCAACCTTAGCAGCACTGGATCAGCAGGAAGCAGAAGATGAAACCAACCCCTCCGACCCAGGACCATCCAATGCAGGATCTCCGCTTTCGCGGGAACAGCAACACGAGGAATACTTAACCCCGGAGGAGCTAGTGGAGCAAGCATGTGTAGGCGCTATACTACACACAGAAGTCCTCAACAAACCTATAACTCCTGACGAAGCCGCAGATCCGGAAGCTCAAGAAGCTACAAGGAAGGAGATGTTGGCCACCGCCAAGAAGTTTGCTAACACCGCAACGACGATGCTGGAGGAAAGGAAAGAGGCGGAAAGAATCCTGAACAATTTCCTCAAAAGAGAGAGCGAAGCTGCTGAATCGCTGGAACAGGTCAGGAAACTCCGGAAGCACTGCGAGTCCAAGATGAGCGAGGCTCAGAAGGATGCTGATAGGATCAGGCGGGAAGCTATTACTCCTTGCAAGATCACCTTCGCAACTCCCACTGATCAACAACTGCTCACAACTCCAAAGGATAACATGAAGAAGGCTGCGGAGCTACTAGCCAAGAAGGACGAGGAGATCGATATCAACCACGTCCGTACGCTCATTGCCTCGTCAATGAAGCAACAGAGCAAGGCAGACACTTCGCGCAGGTTGGAATCCAACTCGGATCACTGTGTATCCACCGCGCAGAAGGACGCCTCCGGCAAACAACATCGTGATGATGAATCGCGCACCGGATCCACGAAGCGCAGGAGAAAGACCAAAGAACATCCAAACCCAATCCCGGTGCCTTCGGAAACACCTCCGAGAGACCCAGCAAAGGGAAAGGGCTCGATGTATGCTGGCAAATACAAGTACCGGAATCCGTCACCTCTGCCTCGGATCCCGCGTCCTCCGCCACCACCTCGCCGTCGTAGTCCAGCTGGAAACACCAGGCCCCATGGGCCCGGTGGAATCAATATCCGCGACAATGTGCCGCCTCCGAGGAACAGGAACACGGAGCGTACGCCGGAGCCCCACCGGAGTCGAAACGACGACCGCGAGCCTGAGCCTCAAAGGAGCCGGAACAAAGAACACGAGCCCGAGCCACGTAGAAGCCCGAACGACGGAGGCGACCGGTACCAAGCAAAAGGTAGCCACCAAAGCTGGAGTCAGCCGCGGGAAGAGCGCCAGGAATCTGAAGGCGAAAGCAAGAAATCCTACAGGCCCCCTCGCAGATCTCCCTCACCACCACCCAGTGGAGGAGGTGGAGGCGGAGGTGGAGGCCGGAGATCTCGCTCCCACTCAAAGACCCCTGGCGGCGGCCCGCGCAATGCACGGGAACGTCTCAACGAATACAGATCCGACTACATTGGCCCAAAGTGCTTTGGCAGGATGATTCAAGAGGAACCAAAGCCAAGAAGCTTGAACCTCAAGCAACCCGGAAACCTGAAGCATTATGATGGCAGTGAAAGGCCGGATACCTGGATCGAGGATTACTACAATGCAGTAACCTTCGCCGGAGGAACCCCCAACATAGCCTGCCGCATGCTCCAGTTGTACCTTATTGGTCCAGCTCGTGGTTGGCTCAGTGACCTCGAGAAGAACTCTATCTTTTGCTGGTTTGACCTGAAGAACGCTTTCGAGCATCACTTCAGGGGCACCTACAAGAGACCTGCCACCACAAGCGACCTACATGCATGTATCCAAAAGAAGGTGAAACATCAAAAACTTCCTCACCCGATGGTAAGCAACCAGAAACGAGTGCGAGAACGTGGATAACCGCACAGCTATGCACGCCTTCATTGGTGGCTTGCAGAGGGGAGGACTGCTGCAGCATAAGCTTACCTGCTTGGTCAATGCAAACAAACTGACTTTGGATGAAATGATCACCATCGCTAGTGATCACACCGCCGCCGATGATGATGCAGGCGGAGATCTCGCAGCCACGGCCATACCCATGCACCAACAAAAGAAAAACCGTGACAAAACGGCGGCAGCAGCAGCAACAACAAGCGGAAGAACCCCTCCGAAGACCAAAAGGGCGGAGGATCCGACATTGTCGCCATGACGTTCCAACGCGGAGGTCAAGGAGGCGGAAGAGGCCGCGGACGTGGTGGCGGAGCCGGCCGGGGCCAGCAGCGCACTGACGAAGTCACCGTTGCCGGAACCCGCGCTCCCCAGACGTACAAGGAGTACAGGGATATGCCATGCCTAGCCCACATAGATCCGGCTACCGGCAAATCCTCTCACACCAACCGCAACTGCAAGTGGGTCAATGATCTCAAGACTGACCCGGAAGCAGGCTACAAGCGAGCCCGGAAGCACCGCCCACGCGGCAAAGGAGGCAAGGGCAAGAACAAAGACAAGGACGAGGACAGTTCCGAGGCGATGGATGAGGATGAGGCTTCGCCGGATCCCAAAGAGGGTTCCGCGGCTAACAAATCCAACCCCTTCGTGAAAAAGAGTGTTGGTGCCTACCACACTTTCCTCGGAACTCCGACGGTCCGGGCGAAGAAATCGGCCCTCCGGCTCTTGAACGCCACAGTTCCGGCTGTGCCGCAGTATGTCAAGTGGTCGGAAAAACCGTGCACATTCGACAGGTTGGATCACCCGACCATCATCCCCAAAGAGTGCTACGCCCTGGTTGTAAGTCCCCGCATCGACGGGTATGACTTCTCCAAGTGCCTTATGGACGACGGAGCCAGCTTGAACATCATGTACCTGGAGACCCTGGAGAGGATGAACCTTACCAAGGAACAGCTTAAGCATAGCACCACTAAGTTTCATGGTGTGGTTCCTAGGCAGCATCAAACTTCCCGTGGCCTTCGACGACATTAATAATTTCCGCGAAGAGATGATCACGTTCGAAGTAGTGCCCTTCAGGAGCTCCTACCATGTAATCTTCGGCAGGCCCACCTACCACGAGTTCCACGCGAGGGCATGCTACATCTACAATAAGCTCAAGATTCCGGGTCCTAACGGTATGATCACTGTGTCCGGAGACTACATGAAAGCTAGGGACTGCGAGGAGGGCGAAGCCGCCTTTGCAGAATCCGTGATACCTGGAGAGGAGCTGCAAGGCTACAGAGCCGCGGTGGATCCGAGTGAGATGCATACCACCAAGAAGCAGATCTCCGAACAGAAAAACTCGTTCAAGGCCGCGATAGACACCAAGAAGCACGACCTCATAGAAGGCGATAGCACTAAGCATGTGTCATTCGGAGCCAACCTGGACCCCAAATAGGAAAGCGCGCTCGTCGTGTTCCTCCGAGCTAACATGGATATCTTCGCATGGCAACCTTCTGACATGTCCGGAGTACCAAGGGAACTCGACAAGCACTACCTCAACATAAATCCGGGTGCAAAACCGGTGAAGAAAGCTATGCGACGCTTTGGAGAGAAGAAGCGCTGCACCATAGGAATGGAGTTAGCAAAGTTACTGGAGGCAGGTTTTGTAGTAGAAGTAATCCATACTGATTGGGTCGCAAATCCTGCCCTTGTACCCAAAAAGAATTCTGAAATACTAAGAATGGGCATCGATTACTTCGGCTTGAATAAGCATTGTCCGAAGGATCCGTTCCCCTTGCCGCGCATTGACCAAGTCATTGATTCGACGGCGGGGCGGAACTTCTGTGTTTTCTTGGCGCATATTCCGGGTATCACCAGATCAGGATGAAGAAGTCCGACCAAAATGTGACCTCGTTCATCACACCTTTTGGCACATACTGCTATGTTACTATGCCCTTTGGCATGAAAAACGCAGGTGCCACCTACCATCGTACGATGCAACGGTGCCTGAAGGACCAAATTGGTCGGAACGTGCACGCCTACGTCGACGACATCGCGGTCATGACCCGGAAAGGATCCGACTTGATCAGCGACCTCACGGAAACCTTTGAAAATCTCCGACGGTACAAGATGATGTTGAATCCGCTGAAGTGCGTCTTTGGCGTACCAGCCGGAAAACTCCTTGGCTTCATTGTCTCTCATAGAGGCATTGAGGTTAACATGGAAAAGAGCAAGGCTATCCTGAGTATTAAGAGGCCAACTTGTCTCAAAGATGTGCAACGATTAACTGGCTGCGTTGCAGCAATCAGTAGATTTGTTAGTTGTCTTGGCGAGAAGGCACTACCTTTATACAAGCTGCTGAAGAAAACAAACAAATTTGTCTGGGACGACGCATCAGATGCAGCACTTCAGGGGTTGAAGAATATACTCTCCTCCCCACCTATCTTAGCAGCTCCAAGTGAGTCAGAGCCTATGCTCCTCTATTTGGCAGCATCCAACAAGGTCGTCAGCCTAGTAATCGTGGTGGAGCGAAAGGAAGAAGGTCATGAGTACGGAGTCCAAAGGCCAATCTACTACGTTAGCAAAGTCCTGACGGAGTCCAAGGAAAGATACCCTCACTTTCAGAAGCTAGCTATGGCGTATTCCTAGGTAGCCGGAAGCTAAGACACTACTTCCAGGAGCACCCTATGACAGTTGTGAGCAAGGCTCCATTGTCAACCATCATCAACAACTCCGACGCAACAGGGCGTGTAGCAAAGTGGGGCATTGAACTCTCTGCCTTTGACATTAACTATGAAACCAGAACAACGATCAAGTGTCAAGTTCTAGCAGATTTCATCGCGGATTGTACTGAAGCGTCGGAGGGCACACCTGTGCCGGAACCAGAAGCCTGGGTCATGCATTTTGACGGATCCTAGCAACATCAAGGCTCGGGGGCTGGAGTCACCCTGAAGTCACCTACCGGAGAAGAACTGCAGTACGTCCTGCAGATTCACTTTGAAGCTACAAACAATATGGCGGAATACGAGGCTCTACTACACGGTCTGCGCATCGCTAAGGAAACTGGGATCAAGCACATCATATGTTGCGGAGAATCCGACCTGGTGGCACAACAAGTAGCCGGAACATGGAACGCTAGAAACTCCGTTATGGCGGCTTACAGAGACGAAGTTGACGAGATCGCCAAGTGCTTCCTCGGATATGAAGTCAAGTACGTCAGGAGAGACGATAACACAGCGGCAAATATGCTGCTCAAGCTCGGATCCGGCAGAAAACCAATTCCGCCTGGAATCTTCCTGGAGCACCTACGGATACCCTCGGTGAAGGGCGCTAACCCAGAAAACCCGGATATGGCGGTATCTCCGGCTAGGGAAGTGATGGCTATCATTCTGGCCTTGATACAGCCGTTCCTGGACTACCTCATTGATCGAAAGTTGCCGGAGGACGAGGTCCTCGCACGACAGATCATCAGACGGGCAAGATCCTACACAATTGTTGATGGACAGCTCTACAAACGAAGTGCAAACGGGGTATTTTAAAATGCGTCTCAAATCAAGATGGCATTGAAATCCTCGTAGAGATCCACGCATGGGATTGCGGGCATCACGCCGCTCCCAGGTCCCTCGTTGAAAAAGCTTTTTGGCTAGGATTTTACTGGCTCACAGCCAAAGAAGATGCTGAGAAGCTGGTGAAAACTTGTCCAGGTTGTCAGTACTACGCTACTCAACCAAACGCTCCAGCTCAAGAGCTGAAGACCATCCCTATCACCTGGCCGTTTGCGGTCTTGGGGCTCGATATGGTTGGGAAGTTAAAGAAATCATCTCCTGGCGGTCATGAATACCTTTTGGTCGCTATTGACAAGTTCAGTAAGTGGATCGAGGCAAAGCCAGTGAGAAAAGCCGATGGTGCTACGACACTAATATTTGTTTGCAGCCTCGTGACGAGATTCGGCATCCCACACAGCATAATCACAGAAAATGGCACAAACTTCGCACAAGGAGAACTCAAGGATTATTGCCATGATGTAGGGATCCAGCTTGACCTCACATCTGTGGCTCATCCACAATCTAATGGTCAGGTCGAACGAGCCAACAGTCTTATACTAGCCGGAATCAAACCTCGCCTCGAAGAACCGCTGCGACGTGCAGCCGGAGCTTGGGCTGAGAAGTTAGATTATGTTATGTGGAGTTTACGAACCACCCATAACAAATCAACCGGATTTACTCCTTTCTTCCTGGTATACAGATCTGAAGCTGTGCTCCCCTCCGACATCATCCACGATTCACCGCGAGTTTCCGCCTACGATGAAGAAACTGTTGACGAGGCTCGACAGCTACCTGTGGACCTGATTGAAGAAGCTCGGAACTTAGCTGATCAACGTTCCACCATTTACCAGCAGAAACTCTGACGCTACCATAGTCGTCGAGTTCAGAACCGCTCGTTCATGGTCGGAGACTTAGTCCTCCGCTTTCGTCAGGTGAAAGATCGCAAGTTGCAATCTCCATGGGAAGGACCCTTCGTCATCAGTAAAGTGCTTCGCAACGGATCTTACTAGCTTGTCGATTTCCGGGATCTAAAGGATAGACACTGCTAATTGGTACCGGAAACGCAAACGGGAGGATCCGGATGACATTTACAATGAAACAGATCGTTCCTGGAATATAGCACAGCTACGTCCTTTCCACACTTAGCATTTTCCGCATTACATGCCTTGTAATATCTATGATACATGATCAATGAAATAAAGCATATGGTTCACTCTTAGAGTCTTTTACCTCCTTTAGTTTTCATTTTTGGATCGTGTATGTTTTCCGACTAAAACCGCAGAGCTGGATCTTTCCGCCTAGGCGTGTATGAAAGTTGTGATTTTCAAAAATCGTCGTTTAAGGACGTAAGCTTAAGTTTTCTGGTGGAAAAGTTCTCCGTTGCGAACTCATGAATTCCTGGTAGCGACTTCTGGCACCTGGGCTGGGGGCTTGTTTCCGCGGTTGTTGACGGACTGCCATTGGGCTTCATCGCCGTAGGCGAGCGTCTCCGGCTAAAGGTCTTCCGGCTCGTGGAAGGTCAAGTGAGCAAGGCGGAAAAATTATAAACTAGCACTTGCTTTTCAAACAGATGAAACATGCAAATATATTTAACGGATTGCAGGATAAGTTTCCGCCCACATGCAGTTGTTTCATCCCTAGCTATTTATAAATACTTAAGTTATATATTACAAACCCTCGATGGGGCCAAAATGATGCATTGTTTTTTCCGCAGGAAAAAGTTTTTATTTCTCCTTAGTCGAAGAAGAGCCGGCTCCATCTTCGAGTTTGGGCGGCTTTGTCCTCCGCTTCTTTATCCGGAGACGAAACGTCGTCCTCATCGTCATCATCATCAGCTCCTTTTGTCGGAGAAGTGGCGCCGTCCTTAGACTTGTCTTTTGAGCTGGTCCACGTGACTTGTGTAGGATAACGTTTCATAGAAAACAAAAAATTTCCTACCGCGAACACGCAATCCAAGCCAAGATGCAATCTAGAAGACGGTAGCAACGAGGGGGTATCGAGTCTCACCCTTGAAGAGATTCCAAAGCCTACAAGATGAGGCTCTTGTTGCTGCGGTAGACGTTCACTTGCCGCTTGCAAAAGCGCGTAGAAGATCTTGATCACGATCGCTTCCGGCGCCACGAACGGGCAGCACCTCCGTACTCGGTCACACGTTCGGTTGTTGATGAAGACGACGTCCACCTCCCCGTTCCAGCGGGCAGCGGAAGTAGTAGCTCCTCTTGAATCCGACATCACGACGGCGTGGTGTCGGTGGTGGTGGAGAAATCGGGCGGAGCTTCGCTTAAGCGTGCGGGATGTGGTGGAGGAGAGAGACCGCTAGGGTTTGGGGAGAGAGGGGGTTGGGCGCCGGCCCTCTAAGGGGTGCGGCCAAGGCTGAGGCTTGAAGTAGTCAGCCCCCTCTCCTATGCCCCTCATTATATAGGTGGAAGCACCAAGAGTTCTAGTCCAAGTCTTCGAATAAGACCCCAACACTAAAACCTCCCATATGTGGGAAACCTACTCAAGGAGGGAGTCCTACCCAAGGTGGGACTCCCACCTTTCCTTGAGGTGGGTTGGCCGGCCACCCTAGGGGAGTCCACCTTGGACTCCTCCCTTTAGGGTTGGCTGGTTATGCAAGGTGGAGTCCCTCCGGGACTCTACTTTCCATGGTGATTTCTTCCGGACTTTTCTAGAACCTTCTAGAACATGCCATAAATGCACGGATCATTTCCAAACTTGGAATATGACTTCCTATATATGAATCTTATTCTCCGGACCATTCCGGAACTCCTCGTGATGTCCGGGATCTCATCCGGGACTCCGAACAAATATTCGAACTCCATTCCATATTCAAGTACTACCATTTCAACATCCAACTTTAAGTGTGTCACCCTACGGTTCGTGAACTATGCGGACATGGTTGAGTACTCACTCCGACCAATAACCAATAGCGGGATGTGGAGATCCATAATGGCTCCCACATATTCAACGATGACTTTAGTGATCGAATGAACCATTCACATACGATACCAATTCCCTTCGTCACGCGATATTTTACTTGTCCGAGGTTTGATCTTCGGTATCACTCTATACCTTGTTCAACCTCGTCTCCTGACAAGTACTCTTTACTCGTATCGTGGTATGTGGTCTCTTATGAACTCATTCATATGCTTGCAAGACATTAGACGACATTCCACCGAGAGGGCCCAGAGTATATCTATCCGTCATCGGGATGGACAAATCCCACTTGTTGATCCATATGCCTCAACTCATACTTTCCGGATACTTAATCCCACCTTTATAACCACCCATTTACGCGAGTGGCGTTTGGTGTAATCAAAGTACCTTTCCGGCATAAGTGATTTACATGATCTCATGGTCATAAGGACTAGGTAACTATGTATCGAAAGCTTATAGCAAATAACTTAATGACGAGATCTTATGCTACGCTTAATTGGGTGTGTCCATTACATCATTCATACAATGATATAACCTTGTTATTAATAACATCCAATGTTCATGATTATGAAACTAATCATCCATTAATCAACAAGCTAGTTAAGAGGCATACTAGGGAGTCTTTGTTTGTCTACATATCACACATGTACTAATGTTTCGGTTAATACAATTATAGCATGATATATAAACATTTATCATAAACATAAAGATATAAATAATAACCACTTTATTATTGCCTCTAGGGCATATCTCCTTCAACTTGGCCCTCATCGCCGGATCCGACAGGCCGCGCCTCCGCTTCTCGCTCCTTGGCGTATTCCGCCTCGAGGAGTTCGTCAGCTCGCAGCAGGACTTTGTCGTAGAATTCGGTGTGGGGAATCCGGCGGGCGATACAGGTATCATAGCCACTGCATGCATCTAGCAGTGCATTCACGTCGGTGTTCGGAGCAACCCCGGTGGTGGAAAGATCTAAATCCAGATCCGAAGACCGCGCCAAGCAGATAACCAGCGACATACAGGCAGCGCCCCTGGCGGAAGAAGCTTGGAGGTCCACAACCAGCTCCGGAAGCATGTCCATTCTCTTGATCAGCTCGTTGATGTCGCAGGTGCGGCTTTCCTTGATGTTCAGGTTGTGGCAAATCTTTCGGCACGCGGAGATAAGATCCCTACAATCGTCTCCGGCAAGCCGGATAAGATCATCACGGGGACCTTGGTTGCGGCGCTCCTCATTATATCCAAGCGGCTCTGCACAATAATGTCGGAGTCAGATATCAGTAAGGTTAGGCGGATTCGTTTGATTCTTCGGAGTCCGGATTCTTACCCATGACATCGGCGTTGAGAAGGTCCCAGCCTTTCTCCGCTGTGGTCATATAATTTCGAAGGCCATTGACTTCCTTTTGCAGCTTTTGCACTGTTTTGCTATCAACTTGGCACTTCTGAACAAAGTACGCTTCTTTTTGAAGAAGCTCGGATTTCTTCTCCGTCAGCTGCTTCTCCGCCTGCTCCCGTTTTTTGTCCGCCTCCGCCAATTTGGTCTCAAGATCTTGATAGGCGGAGCGTAGGCTCTCAAGCTCGGATGATGCGTTGGCGAGGGAGGCAGATGCATCTATTAAATGATAAAGTTAAACATAAGTTCAAAGTCGGAATTTGGAACAATGATAGACTAGGTCGGAGGCTTACTTTGGGCTTCCGCCAGCTGTTTTTCCAGCTCTGCAATTTTCTCCTTGCCGACCTGGACATCTTCCGCTTGGCCAATTGTGACGCGGCGCTGCAGAGAAATGTATTTATTCAGCTATAGTGTAGCGCCTGCTGCTCCTAAAAAAGCCAGAGTTCAGATTAGATTCCGGAGGCATTAACATTTTGTGTGTAAGTTCTTTCGAAGCATCATTGCCGGAAATTTTCCGCCATGACGCTTGGGGGCTACCACAACAATTTTCAGTACAAGTTACTCTAAGTTTCAAAGCGCTAACTATTGCTAGTTTCCTCCTTGATACTTGGGGGCTACTGGGAATGTCGGTTTACCTTGCGCTTGACGAGGAGTTGGTCGAAGAAGTCACTCATCTCCTTCTTATGGAGTTGAATCTCGGAAGATTCAACATCCGCCTTCCCCCAGGCGTTGGCCATCATGGAGTTTAGGAGATCCTGCTGCAGGTCCCATTTCTCCGCTTCCGTTAGCTTATGGAAAAAGCGCGTATGATTTCAGAGTGGACAACAGGTTGGTCGGATCCCCAAAGTACTCCAGGAAGGTTACGGCATCATTAGCCGGAGCTTCAGCCAAATCTCGGGAGTTAAGTTCTTTTTCTTCTTCCGGGGCCTTGTCCTGAGGACCTTCCGGAGCCGCTCGTTTCACAGCGGATGAGCTTCCGCCTCCCCTCTCGCTGCTCACAGGAATGATTTCCAGTGGAGTTTGGGCAGCTGGAGGAGGGGAGTGCTGGGCCTCGTGCGGTGGCAATTGCAGAACGGGGTGTGAGGTGCTGGGGGGTATTGGCGTGACCGGAGGAACTGCTGGTGATGCCTTCAAATATTTTGTAATCTGCTTATGGGTGTTAACCCGGGAAGCAGGGGCCTTTTGATTCCTGCGACAAGCAAAGGGGAAAATACGAGTAATAAGCTTACACGAAAACTGAGAGATGATCTCGGATACTTACGTGGCTCCGGGAATAAGGGGGCGCAATCCTTTCCCTGCATTTGCAAGCAGTTTGAGGTGCTCGCGCTCCGCCTTCTTCGAGTCGAGCGGAGGTGGCTTTGCTTTCTTGGCCTTCTTGGCGGAGGCCTCGCCGCTGGCACCGGCTTCGGAGCCGGAAACCTTGGCGCGGGGACGCTTGGCGGGTCGGGTAGCAACTTTCTTGGGAGCTTGCTCCTCCTGTTCGTCGTCGTCCTCCGGATCCTCCTCTACCAATTCATGGCTCAAGGGTTCTCAGAGTATAGTCTTGAAATCCTCCTCCGCCAAAGTGTCGAGCTGGAGAGGTAAAAATGATAAGTTAGAAGCACTTCCAATTTTGAGAAGTTAAAATGTTGACATACAAACACGTACCGAAGGACATTGGTTGTTCGTCTTGATACCCATTACAATCTCCGGGACCGGCTGGCCCGGGGTAACCTTCACAAGGGTCTTGATCCTCCTCTTTAGAGAATGTGCTGGAAAGTTGTCGCGGGTGACTCGGAGTAGATCGTCCACCCCGGTGTACTCGCATATTTTTCTGGTGTTGTACTTCAGGGGCTGGATCCGGCGGGAAAACCAGCCGAGTGTCAAGTCGGTTCCGGTTAGCCCATCGTGGACTAACCTAGAGATCCTCCGCGCTGCCTTGTTCAGCTCCGGATATTGTGCAAGCGCGGGGATAAGGCTCCAGCTGTCTAGTTCCTCCGGAGGCTCGTTGACGAACTTGGGGAGCCCCTGGTGGACGTTCGGAACTTCGATGTTCTTCACATAGAACCATCTGGCATTCCAGTACCAGACGGATTCGTGAGAGGAATGAGGCGGATACATCCTTCCGGGGCGGAGCATGAAAGTCATGCTTCCGCAGTTCACCATCGCCTTATCCTTTGTTTCTTTCTTAACCCGAAAAAAGAATTGCCACAGACGGATGTCCGGGCGCCGAGATGCCCTTCACAAAGGGTGACAAAGTTTGAAAGGAGGAGGTAGGAGTTGGGACAGATATTA
This sequence comes from Lolium rigidum, assembly GCF_022539505.1. NCBI lineage: Eukaryota > Viridiplantae > Streptophyta > Magnoliopsida > Poales > Poaceae > Lolium > Lolium rigidum. The sequence goes on from NC_061510.1 coordinate 181,595,485, forward strand.
TGTGGTTGAAGGCCGTAGGTGGTGAGGACGGAGAGGAAAAATTCCGAGCAGGGGAGCGATAGACCGCGCTCTACCCAGGCCTTCGTGAGGATTCATTCGTCCGCATTTGGTTTGGGGGTGGCGGAGTCCTTCATGATACTCCAATGCGGAGAAATCATGCCCTCCTCCTGGAGCTCTCTGAGATCCGAGTCCTTGACCTCACATGGCCACCATTGTCCTTTTTCGCCTTCCCGGTTCCGGGCCTTGGATCCTTTTTTCTGTTCCGCCTCTTGCACTTTAGCTAACATTCTCGCTTGGCCCTCGAGTTCTTCTTGGATCTCTTGGACGGTTGGGATCCGGCCTAGTGCGTTGCTGGAAGATGCGGAGAAAGGTTGAGCTAAGCGGATGTCGGAAATATGCGGCGGTAGGAATGCTAATGGTTCCGGAAAACTTGGTTCTTTTGAGCTTGAGTCCGGACTATTTGGAGAACTATCGGTATATCTAGGTGAATTAGTTGACATGGATCCGGCTGCATGCATATGATGAAACTGTTTGAGTAGCCGGAAACTAGTCTAATCTACATCACTTCTTCTTCTACGGGTCCGGCGGACGTACCTTCAATGGCGTGGCGGTTCCCCATCGCTCCGGCGAAGATGAGGTCGCCGGGCTTGGTGCGCTGAGCTCCGGATGACCACGGATCGGTGGCGGAGGCGATTTCCCGATCAAACGCGACGATCTCAGGTCAAGGACGGCCTTGGAGCGGCGGCGGGCGAAGGTCTCTGTGCGGAAGCTCGCCGGAGTTCAGATCCGGTGGGCGGCGCTAGCGGGAGGAAGAAGACGATTCAAAGATGCGGTGAAACGAATGGTAAAGTTACTGCGCGCGGAGGTATTTATAGACTCCGCGCAGAGATTGAATGGATCGTAGCGAACAAGAGGGGGGTGAATGAGCGCTACACAATTTTTATGTCTTTTTCAGTTTTTAGCAAAGCGGAAGGTAAAGGTGATTGCTTTAGTGATGGAGATGATCCTAGTATGATCCTAGGCAAGTGCAACAAGTAAAGGAACAAGCATGATAGTAAGAGTAAGGAGCAGGACAACCGGAGGGCGCGGAGTCGAGGCGAGGATTTGTTTCCCGCAGTTCCTCCCACAAGAGGGAGTACGTCTGCGTTGAAGAGGTGCTAGTCTCACACAAGAGACTAGACGGCCACACCACGAAGGAAGGCCTCACCTTCTTCCTCAAGAGAGCTCCACAAAGGGGCTCCCTTTTCTCCACTAAGGCACCGGTCGAGGCGGTGGTTCCTTCACAAGGTTGGGGCGAGCTCCACAACACTAGGAGGCTCCCAACACCCTATGGGGCTAGCACAACTCCAAGCTAGCCTCCATAGGTGCACTTCCTCCAAAATTCCCACCATAGGAACCCTAACTCCAAGATCCACTAAGGACTAGCACGAATTGGTGAAATCTCTCTTGGTAGAACTATAGATCGGGGCCTCCTCCACCACTCCTCAAAATTTGGGCAAGATTGGTTGGATGGTTGGGGAGATCCTCAAGGTTTAAGCTCAGCAACAATGGAGGAGAGAGAGAGAAGAGATAAAATCGTGTTGGGGAAGAAGGGCCCTTTAAGTAGCCCCTCCCGAATCCAACCGTTATCTCCAGTTTTTTTTTACTAAGCGGTACTACTGCTCTGGATTCAAAATCCCACAGAACTTATCCACGTGGACACATAGCGGTACTACCGCTCGCGGTACCGCTCGAGGTACCGCAATGGTCTCTAGAGCTTACTGGATCCCAAGCGGTACCGAAGCGGTACCAGAGCGGTACGGCCGTAACTTCCGTTACGGTACTTAAGCGGTACCTTGGGCGGTACAACCGCTCTGGAGCGGTACTACCGCTCGAGGTACCGTAAAGGTACCGTAACTTGTTCTGTGGGTCAATTCCAGCGCAGAACACCAGAGCGGTACCGTGGGGCGGTACCAGTAGAGGTAGCGGTACTACCGCTACTGGTACCGGTAGTACCGGCCTGACAAAAACTGTTTTCTCCTCTTTTCCTCTCCAACCATGTCACCTCGCGATACACACACAAAACCAGAAAACCTATAAACTACGCTTCAGTTCTCCGATCTTGACGTGTCTAGCGAGGTCACCGTGCACTTGCAAATCTAACAAGGATACTCATAGCACACGGTGAGATTGTTCAAGTGTTGTCATCAAACACACAAAACCCGAGGTTTAGACTTTGCTCTTTCAGAGATTCGTGATTCGGATCCAACGGTGAGAACGGAACGGTCGCACCGTTGGATGGCCGCCACGTGTCTTAGGTTAAAAGCGGTAAAACGATGCAGAGGTAACTTAACTGTGCACCTCCGAAATTTCCGGCTGAAGATTCGCATCTCCGACAATTTAGCGCGGGAAAAGAGGAAGTTGTGCGCGGGATGAGCGAAAAATCTGCTACATTGCCGTTACTGAAGAACAGATGATTTCCGGGAGAATGATGCCGGAAACGGGAAAAGTTTGGAAGCTCTTCAAGATTCTCTTCGGATCCGAGTTGATTGAAGTCGGAGGAATGATGAATCTCGGAGAACTTCGGGGGCTACTGTTGTGGGTATACTTATGGGTATATCAACGACATGGCCTAGATCCGGCAAGCCCGGGTGGCCCACAGATGGTGATGGTGGCATGCGGCCCATCGGGCGGCCCAGTTGCTGCAGATCATGGATGATGAAGTCCAGCTCAGGAGCAAGGAGCCGGATCCCAACCGACATACGAAGAAGGCCGGATCCGTGGAGGCCCATAAAGTGTCCGGATCCAGTACAACATAGATGGAAGGCGGACCCTTGACGTGCATGACAATGTAATATTCCGTAGTTAGGCAACTTGTATTCCGGCTAGGACTCTCCGTGTAAACCCTAGATCCAAGCACCTTTATAAGCCGGATCCTGGGAGCCCTAGAGGCACAACCACAACTCATTGTAACAACGCGAAAGCGCCCAGATAATTCCAGACAAGCAGTAGTAGGCCCTGTCTTCGAGCAGGTGTTCCGAAGTTGGGTAAATCGCGTACCACTGTCCCAAGGACTCTCCGCCCTATGGCCCCTACTTCTTCTCCCCCTCGTGAGGATCCCTCCTCCGAGGCACCGTCGAATAGGCAACGACAACGCCACCGCGGCATACTCGCACCACTTGCAGATCCTCACCACCATATACTTCCTCCATTGCCATATTCACCCACCATATATACTTTCACCACTGCCATATACTCACCACCATATACTTCCGCCACTGTCATATACATCCACCATATATACTTCTGCCACTGCCATATACACCCACCAGATTGTTTCCGCCACAGTCATATACATCTGCCATATACCTTGTTTCCTACTGCGATATAGATTCGTGTTGTTTCTCTGCCGTGACATAGTCTGAGTAGAATTAAGTTTTATTGTTTTTCCTTATTAGTTGTTGCCTTCGAATTTCATCCGTGCTGTAGAAAAAAAATTCCGTGAGATAAGTTTCAGCCACCGGTAAAGAATTGTGAAGGAGAGCAAAAAAAAAGTCTGGAAACGCCTCCGAAATTTTTTTTTTCTGGCTACACTAGTTTTTGACCTTGGGGATCACTTTTCTCCACTGGCCGTTATACCGACATTTTTTTGGCACCAGCGCGCTTTCCGAAGCAGTTTTCAGAAATTTTGACAAAAAAATTCTGAGGCTATACTGTTTTTAGACCTCGGGAATCAGTTTGAGACACTCGCCATCATACAGTAGTCTACCGCAGTCGCTTCAGTTGCGGTATCGTCCACCCCACCGAAGCCGCTTCGCCGGATCCGTCGTCCACCGCATCGGATCTAGCTCACCGACACCGCTGTGCATGAGCCGGATCTGCTTCACCGGCGCCGTGCATGATCCACACCTATCTAAACTCTTCTACTATCGCTTTTCTATTGCTGCCTGCAAGTTCTTGTTTAATATTGGGGGAACCTGTTTGTGCTAATGACGCACCGTTACATTTTTGCAGATGAGATGAGTAACCATGAAGTGTAATGGCCGTCTCTCCAACCCCAAGTAGCACATGTAGTGTACTTCATCACTGGATCTATCAACCCCAGGAAGATCTGTAGTGACTCCCACAAAGTGCTTCTCCTAATGTAAGTCCCTTGTTTTAGCGCCATGTTCTTGGTTCAGATGCTTGTTTGTCTGAAGCTCTTTAAGTTCATTCCTAGCTATGACAGTAAATCCCTGCTATTTTCTAGTTCATTGCTAACTTTAAGCGATTGAACATTTTGGTTTGCATTCCCTGCTTTGTAGATCTAGCCATCATAACTTCTATCTTGCCCAGTCGTTGTTATAAAAAATATAGCCTGCTACTATTTTGCTCATGCCAATTTTGTTCTCCCCGAACATGTTTGTTTGCATTCCCTGTACTACAGGTGATGCCATTTTTTCTATCTACTTCGTCGTAAGCTAACAAAGTAACTGACTACTATTAGTTCGTGCATGCTATCTCTCTACTATCCTGCATCACAAATTTATTTAAACTCGTCACACTAGCTACTTCGATAATATTTTTTTGTGCCATCAGGTTCTTCAAAAGTTGCAACATTCCCTGTACTACAGGTGATGCCATTTTTATTTCTATCTACTTCGTCGTAAGCTCACAAAGTAACTGACTACTATTAGTTCGTGCATGCTATCGCTCTGCTATCCTGCATCACAAATTTATTTAAACTCGTCACACTAGCTACTTCGATAATAATTTTTTTGCCATCAGGTTCTTCAAAAGCCAACATTAACTCGCTTTTCTTACTTTGCATGGCACTCACACTTGGAATGATGAACATATTGGTTTGCATCCCCTCTTCAGCTCTTCTACAAGTTCACAGGTGATCCCACTATATTTTATATATGGTCCATCCTTAGCTCCAGCATTAACTATCCTCTGCGTGTTGCTCATAACAAATTTATGTCCCGAAACATATTGATTTTCATTCCCTTCACTACAACTTCAGGAATGGTGTTGTTATAATTCCTATCTGGTTCATTCATATCTATTACAGTAACATCCTGCAATTATTTAGTTCATGGCCAATTTTAAGTAATTGCACATATTGGTTCACATTCCCTGCTCTTATGATAGTAAAATGCTGCTATTATTTAGTTCATGGCCAATTTAAGTAATTGAGCATGTTGCATTACCTGCTCTATAGTTGTTTACATTATAACTACTATCTGGTTCATTCTTTGTTACAAAAGTAAGTGTCTTCTATTATGTAGTAGTTCATGTCAATTTGGAAGTAACTGAACATGTTGGTCTGCTTTTAATGAACTGCAAATGATACAACTATTGTATCTATTGGGTTTGGTTCAAGTAAGTGTATCTTTCGTATTGCTACAAGCCCGTGTGTGTGCATATATGCATGAACACACATTCTTGAGAGATTCCAACCACATATATAGCCCATCGCTCACTATTTTCGGTGTTTAATGCATGAATACCACTGGGATGAGAGAGTACATACATATTGTTTATCATGCTGGAACTCGTATGTGTATGACTAATCATGTCTTGATGCAGAGTAACAAAAAACTCCATTTGTAAATAAGGGCAACATCGGACATCTTCAACGAGTGTATCAACATGGTGAGCTGCATGGGACTTGACAGTAGTAAGTCTGCTGTTTTATTCTGACGTGCTCGGTTATATAAGCCACAAAATAATTTGGTTGCTTGTTTATCTTGCACTATCTCAGCTGCTTAATGATTAGAACATCACATTTTTTATGTTGGTAGAGATTATACACATCAAATGGAAGCTCACAGCTTATTTTTTGCCATCTGTCCACCTTAAAATGTTCTGGTTGTTGCTATGCAGCATGCACTATTTGTTTGATTGTTGGTAGTCTATATTAGCCCATACCGGTAGACTATCTGTGCGCATTACAATGATCTTGTTATAACGAGGAAATGGTGAGTTCCAAATTCATTGGCAAACACCATTGTAGTGTGTTTGCCTTTCCATTGTTGTTGTCTTAACTTGTAATGTCTTTGTTTCAGATATAGTTGGTGCACGGACAACATAAAAGATTGTCGAATCCCTTCATTTTATTGCTAGGTTTAATTACCATTCAATTTCTCTTGGTTCTGTAATATTTTTTTTAAGCCTTGCAACTGATGTAATATTTTTTCAAAGCCTTGCAGCTGATGTAATATTTAGTTAGTTTCTATGGTACTTTCCCGCATTATTTCCTAATTGTAATTAGTTGGTGCTTGTGGTAAGTGAGGCTATCCGACAGAAATCATGTGCTGCGTAAATATTCTCAGAATATAACCGGCCCTAGTTGACGCATACTAAATCACAAATTCCCATCCCCGCAACGGCCCAATTAAGCGAAATTACATATGGGCCGGCCCGCAAAATCCTAAGGCGCCTTACAGGCCGGCATGTTAACATAGCAATTCGCAGATGGGTCGGCCCAACAAATAACAACGGTCTTCACGCACCTTGGCCCAATAAGACTATTGGGCCTTACTAGGCCCACATATATATTATGTAGTGGGCTAATGGGCCGACCCACCGACTAAACGGGCTGGCACTGTCAACATGTTGACCGGACAAAAGTTTACACATGGCCAGCCCATTAACAAAATGGGCCGTTAATATTTATCAGTTGACCTGTCAGACAAATGAATTTAGCCCGGCCCACCACCTAAAAGGCTCAGCCAGTTTATCCTGTTGACCTTTCACATGAAGACATTCGGCCCGTCCCATGAGCTTATTGGGCCTGCCCGTTTGTCCTGTTGATTGGTCAAACAAAGACATTCAACCCGGCCCATATGCTTATTGGGCCGGCTCTGTTTGCCTATTGACCGGTCAAACGAAGACATTCGGCCCGGCCCACATGACTATTGGGCCGGCCCATTCGTTGTGTTGACCGGTCAAACGAAGACATTCGGCACGGTCCACTTGTTCAGTGGGCCGACCCAATCATCCTGTTGACCGGTCAAATGAAGAATTTCGGCCCGGCCCACGTGCTTAATGGCCTGGCCCATTTAAGTTTTGACCAGCCAACTTTAGAAGTTAGGCATGGCCCATGTTACCTAATTGACCAGCCCAGTTATATAGTTGACCGGTCAAACTAAGTTAGCTGGCCCGGCCCCCGAACTAAATGGGCTGGCCTGCTTAAGGCGTGGCAGGCCTTGTGTGGGCCTACCATCTACCACGGGGTTTCAGCCAGTTAATGGCGTTAACTGATTGTTAACGGCGTCTGCCACGTGTCAGTTTGCATGACGTCAACAGTCAACGGCCTCCCGAAAAAATCTTCTGCAACGGTCCGATTTTCTGTGGCCAAAGGTGGCCCAAACACGATGCACCGAAAAATCTTTGGTAGGCCTTTACCTGACGCAATATGAACCACATAACTCACATCGTAGGGTTAGGCCCATAGGCGACGAAAAAGGACCTATACCGGACGGAAATTTGACGTTGAGGATGAGAACTTTTCTTGTAGTGATGCCAGGGTGAGGGGCCACACTTGGCACATGGGTACACCGTTCCATGCCCCACACTTATACCCATGGGATCTACATGAATTATCTGGGGTAGACCATGGTGAGTTGCACCTAAACACCCCAAATATAGGGTTTTAGGATAAAACATGCCCTCCTTGGGCAAATCAAGTAGTTGGGGATGCCAGCAGGGTGAGGCCACACTTGGCACATAGTTGCACCATTGCAGGCCCCACACTGCTACCCATGAGATCTACATGAATTATATGGGATAGATCATGCATGGTGAGTTGCACCCTAACACCCAAAATATAGGGTTTTAGGGCAAAACATGCCCTCCTTGGGCAAATCAAGTAACTGGGGATGCCAGGGTGAGGCCACACTTGACACATGGGTGCACCATTGCATGCCCCACACTGCTAATCATGGGATCTACATGAATTATATGTGGTAGACCATGGTGAGTTGCACCCTAACACCCAAAATACAGGGTTTTAGGGCAAAACATGCCCTCCTTGGTAAAATCAAGTAGCTGGGGATGCCAGGGTGAGGCCACACTTGGCACATGGGTGGACCATTGCATGCCCTAGACTGCTACCCATGTGATCTACATGAATTATATGTGGTAGACCATGGTGAGTTGCACCCAGACACCCCAAATACAGGGTGTTAGGCCAAAACAAGCCCTCCTTTGGGAAAATCAAGTAGCTGGGGATGCCAGGGTGAGGCCACACTTGGCACATGGGTGCACCATTGCATGCCCCACACTGCTACCCATGTGATCTACATGAATCATCTGGGGTAGACCATGGTGAGTTGCACCTGCCGGGCACCACAAATAATATTGGGTTTTAGGCCAAAACATGCCCTCCTTGGGCAAATAAAGTAGCTGGGGATGCCAGGGTGAGGCCACACTTGGCAGATGGGCGCACCACTGCATGCCCCACACTGCAACCCATGGGATCTACATGAATTACCTAGGGTAGACCATGGTGAGTTGCATCGAGACACCCCAAATATATAGGATATTAGGGTAAATTAAACAAGTCATCTCTGGGAAAATCAAGTAGCTGCGGATACCAGGATGAGGCTACACTTGGCACATGGGTGCACCATTGCATGCCCCACCCTAGTACCCATTGGATCTAGATGAATCATCTGGGGTAGACCATGGTGAGTTGCACCAAGACACCCCAAATACATGGTTTTAGGCCAAAACATGCCCTCCTTGGGCAAATCAAGTAGCTGGGGATGCCATTGTGATGCCACACTTCGCACATGGGTGCACTATTAATTGAATGCCCCACACTGCTATAGATGGGATCTACATGAATCATTTGGGGTAGACCATGCTGAGCTGCACCCAGACACACCAAATATAGGGTTTTAGGCTAAAACATGCCCTCCTTGGGCAAATCAAGTAGTTGGGGATGCCAGGGTGAGGCCTCACTTGGCACATGGGTGCACCATTCCATGCCCCACACTGCTACCCATGAAATCTACATGAATTATATGCGGTAGACCATGGTGAGTTGCACCCTAACACCCAAAATACAGGGTTTTAGGGCAAAAAATGTCCTCCTTGGGCAAATCAAGTAGCTGGGGATTCCAGGGTGAAGCCACACTTGGCACATGGGTGGTTCATTGCATGCCCAGACTGCCAAAATTTTGATCTACATGAATTATACATGGTAGACCATGGTGAGTTGCACCCCAGACACCCCAAATACAGGGTGTTAGGCCAAAACATGCCCTCCTTTGGGCCAATCCAGTAGATGGGGATGCCAGGGTGAGGCCACTTGGCACATGGGTGCACCATTGCATGCCCCACATTGCTACCAATGGGATCTACATGAATCATCTCGGGTAGACCATGCATGGTGAGTTGCACCCACAGGCACCCCAAATATAGGGTTATAGGCCAAAACATGCCCTCCTTGCGCAAATCAAATAGTCGGGGATGCCAGCAGGGTGAGGCCACACTTGGCACATGGGGTGCACCATTGCATGCCCCACACTGCTACCCATGGGATCTACATGAATTATATGGTGTAGACCATGGTGAGTTGCACCATAACACCCAAAATACAAGGGTTTAGGGCAAAACATGCCCTCCTTGGGCAAAAAAAGTAGTTGTGGATGCCAGGGTGAGGCCACAGTTGACACATGGGTGCATCATTGCATGCCCCACACTTCTACCCATGGGATCTACATGAATTATATGCGGTAGACCATGGTGAGTTGCACCCTAACACCCAAAATACAGGGTTTTAGGGCAAAACATGCCCTCCTTGGGCAAATCAAGTAGCTTGGGATGCTAGGATGAGGCCACACTTGGCACATGGGTGGACCATTGCATGCACTAGACTGCTACCCATGTGATCTACATGAATTATATGCGGTAGACCATGGTGTTGCACCCAGAAACCCCAAATACAGCATGTTAGGCCAAAACAAGCGCTCCTTTTGGAAAATCAAGTAGCTGGGGATGCCAGGGTGAGGCCAGACTTGGTGTCAACACCGGGATTTTTAAGTCCAGATTCCTATTATGCCATACATCGCAATCCCAGGAAGATTGTTTTTGCGAGACATAGCAGTTGATATCACAGAACATTATTCATTACAAACCATAATCGTCTTACAACACGGGATCACATGATCCAATATTCAACAACAGTTGATCTATAGATCAACATTCAAAATACATGGCGGAAGCGAAGTAGAAGTGGTCCATCTATTCCACAGGCAACGCTTGACGTCAGAAGACGATCCTAGTTATCGTAGACGTCCTACTGTCCATCATCCTGATACTGTTGCTCCTCTTCATAGTCTGGCCATTTGCATAGCCAGGGACACAGCCATGAGTACTTTAAAGTACTCGCAAACTAATACTAGTGTAAGCACTTATCAACTTATGGTAAGGGTGCTAAGCTCTAGGTTTATTTGCATAAAGCCAATTTTATTTCATAAGCACTTAGTGGTGAAAGACTCTTCATTTGCCTAACTTAACTCAAGTGGGAACATTAGTTTCATTCCCACAACTCTGTTGTGATCAAGTCAAGTTCACCTTTCAATTCACCATTCATTTTTAGAAAACATCTGACAACGGAACAGTATGGCCATCCAACCGTCCATAATCGTGGACACGGCTATTCGAATAGTTTTAGCACTCTACAGAGGTTGTACACTTGTGCCACAACTTTTGATTACATCCGTTAGGGATAACCCTGAATAATCATACTCAGTATGCGGATCATCAACCATTAACCTTTCACTTACATACCCTAGTATAGGCACCCCCCCATGAGTTTGGCCTCCCAGTGATAGCAATCTGCTAACCCGGGAACTGCACAAGGCTTGGGTAGGACAGTCACCTCATTTTCACGTCATTTCACATTTCACGGAGGCAGCCTCGGCATAACCCTTTTGACGCTTGTTTAGAGGGAACCCATACTAAAATACATAAACTTCCAGTTAAGCCCTACCCATAATCAGGTATTGTGGGGGTACTCTAAAATTGGAATGGTATCGCATCCGAACCCAATCATCAGTTTTTGTCAAATTCATCATGTCATTCCAGTCATATTCACCTTCAAAATCTTTCAATAGAATGACTCATCATTCCAAGGTTTTCAAAGTCATTTGATTCACTTGTTCCCATCTAGAGTAGTCAATTTTAGTTTTAGCACTAGCAACTAGTCATGAGGGGTGCTAACTAACTTGTAGCTCTCTAGGCTAACTTTGATGCTCTTGTAATATTCCATATCTAGACCAAAGTGAAGTATGAACAAAATAAACTTTGATAAACCAAAGTAAAAACTTGTAGGATAAAAACTTGGGTTAGGAATCCTTAAACACAAATAATATTGTAATGGTGCATTGCTCTAGTAGAGCTTGCATTAGGGTAGCTTGCAATAGTATAGCTTGCCTTGAGTGGTACAGTGATCAAAGTTTTCTTCTTCTTCCTCGTAGAAGACCTCCTCCTCTTCGAAGCCTTCGGTACTAGCGTCTATAAACAGATACGAGGTATACAATCACCACACAAATCTTAAGTACTAGACTTAACTCACAAATGGTTCACACAAGCTAACCTAGCATCACAACATTATTAACATGGTGTTTAGCTTTGTTTTCTTTTAAGAAAAATAATTTCCTCTCATTGAAATATTTAATAGGGTTTCTATTTAGTTTCTTTTGAGAAAATAATTTCCTCTCATAGAATATTACTAATATTTAATCTCCTCAAATAATAAAGTATGAATACATGTTGACCAAGGTCAACACTTCATATTTATCCATTTGAGAAATTGATTTAAATGAGATACTACATCTCATACAATTTAAATACTACTTTGAACAATTTAATATCACCAAGTAATTAAATATGAGGTTCTTTATACCAAAGTTATTTCCTCATATCCTCATATTGAATTACTTGAGACAAAGATTTAAATGAGAGGATACCTCTCATACTATTTAATAAATAATTTTGGGTAATTTAAATGGACTAGAAATGGCCAGATAGCCATTATTTTGCTCTAGCCCATGATCATAGTAAACACTAATGCTATATTTTTACATAATCATGTAGAGCATATGAAATTTGAATTATGAGAGTTGGAATCAACTCCAAATGAATTATGATTGATTTTTAATAAATGTTTGAAGTTTGAAAAGGTACTGCCTTGTTATTTTTGCTACATGAGTTCTACAATAAATCTAGGGTTGAGACCAGTGTAGTTGGCAAGAGAATTTCCTAAGATTTCCAACAATATTAAATTCATTAATTTTCGCTTAGTAGATTTTGTTCTATTAACTTTTGAATATGGCACCAGTATTGAATTCAAACTAAATCGATTAATTCAAATTTGAACTGGTGGGCTACGCGGGAAATGCTAACGGGCCTGGGAGAAAGAGAAAAGGGCTGGCCCAGATGCGTGTATCGCACGAGCGGGCGGCCTGGCAGTGGTCTCCACTTGTCATTGGCTCCTAATTCCCGAAACGGTATGAGTGAACGAGGGCCACTGGATTAGAATCAAGATCTACGGCTGACGCGCGTCGTCGTCGACGACGAGCACGAGCACACTGGCGGCGAGCACCAGGGGGTCGGAGGGCTAACCAGTGGCCGGCGAGGATCAGCGATGATGCACGGCGAGGTTGTCGACGACGGCGGTTCTCCTGGTAGAAGCGGCGGCTCCTGGGGCGGCTCCTAGCTTCGTCTCCGTCTGCGGCGGCTCCGCGGCACTCCGACGACAAATTGGTGGGCTACGGTGTAAATTGGGACAAGGGAGAGCTCGAGGAGGGGTTATGAGATGAGAGAAATGGATTGGTGTGAGGAATGAGAGCCAGGGTGGCCTCCTTTTATAACGAGCGATCGAGTCCGAGGCACACGGGCATGGCGATGGTGGCGATGGTGCTACAGCGTTGGAGAGGCATGGGCGAGGACGCTGCTCTCTTCCCTACGTCATGGCGATCACGCTGCGCTTGATCGCACATAAAAAGATGGATGGTGGCGTCGGCATCATGCTCGTGTACTGCGGTACCGTGGTGGAAGGTGACGATGTTGGCGACGGCGATAGGGCAGGGGAGCGAGAGAGGAGGTGTCTGGCGGCTAGCTGGTGTCGCAGCGATGCTAGTGGCGAGCGCTAAAGGCGAGGCGAGCGCGGAGTCAACGGGGCGTCGACGTGCTTTGGCGCGCTCTGGCGTGCACACGTCGGCGTCCTGGCACGCTCTGGACGTCACATGCATGGCTTGTGCTGGTCAGTGTGCTGGTCAGTGTGCTTCTCTCCTTGGCCATCTGTTCCACGGGCAACGCTTGACGTTGGGAGGTGATCCTAGTTATCATAGACGTCCCACTGTCCATCTTCCTGGTACTGGTGCTCTTCTTCATAGTCTGGCCATTTGAATAGCCAGGACAAAGCCATGCGTACTTTATAAAGTACTCGCAAACTAATACTAATGTAAGTACTAGTAGCTCTAATAAGGTTTCTAAGCTTCTAGGTTTATCTGCCATCCTGGGAACTGCACAGGGCTTGGGCAGGACATTCATCTCTTTTTCATGTCATTTCACTTTTCATGGAGGCAGCCTCGGCATAACCCCTATGACGCTTGTTCAGAGGGAACCCATACTAAAGTGCATAAATTTCCAGTTAAGCCCTTCCCATTATCAGGTATTGTGGGGGTACTCTAAAATTGGAATGGTATCGCATCCGAACCCAACTATCAGTTTTTGTCAAATTCACCTTGTCATTCAAAGGTCATATTCACCTTCAAAACTTTCAGTAGAATGACTCATCATTCTAAGGTTTTCAAAGTCATTTGATTCACAAGTTCACATCTAGAGTAGTCATTTTTATTTTTAGCACTAGCAACTAGTCATGAGGGGTGCTAACTAAATTTTAGCTATCTAGGCTAAGTTTGATGCTCTTGTAGTACTCCATATTTAGACCAAAGTTAACTATAAAAATAAGCCTTGATAACCAAAGTAAAAGAGTGCAAGATAAAAACTTGGGCTTGGAAAGAGAATCCTTAAACACAAATAATATTGCAATGGTATCTTGCACTAGTATAGCTTGTATTAGTGGTGCTTGCCTTGGTTGGTACAATGATCAAAGTGTTCCTCCTCTTCTTCGTAGAAGACCTCCTCCTCCTTGTAGCCTTCGGTACTAGCGTCTATAAACGTATACAAGGTATACAATCACCAAACAATACTTAAGTACTAGACTTAACACTCAAATGGCTCACACAAGATGATCTAGCATCAACACCATTTTTAATATTGTGGTTGGCTTTGTTTCTTTTTGGAAAAATAATTTCCACTCATTGAAAAACAAATGCTAAGATTTAATACCTACTAGGGTTTCCATTTATTTCCTTTGAAAAATAATTTCCTCTCATTGAACATTACTAAGATTTAATATCCTCAAATAATAAAATATGAGGTCATGAAGACTAATGTCCACATCTCACATTACATTACTTGGGAAAGTGATTTAAATGAGATGCTATATCTCATAATATTTAACTACTATTTTTGAGTGATTTAAATGGGCTAGAAATAGCCACATAGCCATTATTTTACTCTAGCCCATGATCATGGTAAACACTAATTTCATATTTTTACATTCATGTAGAGTGTTTGAAATGTGAATTTTGAGAGGTGGAATCAACTCAAAATAAATTATGATTGATTTCTAATAAATGTTTGAAATTTGAAAAGGTACTGTCTTGTTATTTTACTACATGTTCTACAATTCTTCTGATGTTGAAACCAATTTATTTGGCTAGATAATTTCATAAGCTTTCCAGAAATATTTATTTCATAAATTTTGGCTCACTAGATATTTTTATATTTAATTTTGAACAGGGCATCAACATTATATCTAAGCTAAAAAGAACAAAACGAATTTGAATTCATGGGCTTAGGTGGGAAACAAAACGGGCCAGGAGAAAAAGAAAAAGGGCCAGCCCAGCGGTGCTTCTCGCACATGCGGCGGCCTGACAGCGGGTCCCACTTGTCAGCGGGTTTTAAAACCCAAAACGGTACGTGATATAGGGACCGTAGGATTAGAACGCGATCTAATGGTCGAGAGCCGTCGTCATCGACGACGAGCTCCAACCCTAACTGCGGCGGACCTAGGGGGTCGGAGGCTCACCGGAGGTCCGACGATGGTCGGGGGTGATGGAGATCGATGTTGTCGACGAAGAGGAAGCAGAGGATGGTCGCGGCAGCTCCGGGGGTGGACGGAATCGACGACTCCTTCTGCGTCTGCTCCGGCGGAACTCCGGCAAGCAATTGGGGCTTGGTGTGTCAAATTGGGATGGGATAGTGATCGAGGAGGGTCAGTGTGAGGAGGGGAGGAGAGTGGTGTGGAGAATGAGCACGGGGGAGGCCTCTTTATATAGGCTCGACTATGTGCTGCGGGTGGTCACGGTGGCGGACGGTGAGGTGGTGCTACGGGCAGTTAGAGGCATCGGCGAGGACGGAGTTGTTCAGGGCGTCACAACGATCATCACGATGCTCGTGGGGCAGCGAATGGTGGTCAAACACGGATGCGAGCTTGACGTGTCCGGCGGTACTATGGCGGACGTCACCGACGAGAGCGACGGCGACAGGGCACAGGGGAGCTAGTGACGATGTCTGGCAGTCTCCTGGTGTCATGACGATGCTCCATGCGGGCGCTGATGGCAAGGCGAGTGCTGAGGCGACGGGGCACCGTGGCGCCCTTGCGCTCTGGCGTTGCGACCATGCCGGTCGTGACATGCCTAGGTGACGTGGGCGCGTCCTGGTCTGGGCAGTGCCGAGCTCTCCTTGGCCAGGGGCGTGTACCAGCAAGGTCAGGGGAGAGAGGGGTACCTCCAGGACAAGGTGAGAGTGAGAGGAGAGGGCAGGTGTGATGAGTGGCATGGTGGGTGGCATGAGGTCACGACATGACCATGCCATTGTCATGATTCTCCAGGGAACAGTGGTGCAATGTCATGGCATTGTCCAGAGGGTTCAAGAGGACAATGATGATCACAAATGAGCTATGGTTTAGGCTTAAACACACTGGATTTTAGAGTGTGTGCACTTCTCTGATTCTTGCACACAAGGTGTTCGACACAATGGCCGCAAGAAACTTTTAATTGAATTTTGCCAAAATATTTCATGGGTGTGATTCTAATATTGTTTGACATCTCTTGGTGGCATTGGTTTGCAAAATGGGTTTGGTTTGATGAAAAATCAAATTTGAGATGATCTTAAATCTGTTTCAATGTTGCTACTTTGGATGCTTATTATAAGCAATTGAAAATGAATCAGCAAGGTTGGCAAACTCCAAAGTGATCACCTTGATGTGTTCTTGGATGATGGGCAAAGAGATGGGGAAGTTTAGTTTAGAAAAGATTAACCACAGGGGCTCAAAGTAGGCATCCGGATATTATTTGCAGAAGTGACCATTATCATATGTGCCTTGATTTTTATTTTTCTTTTGATTTGTTTTGCTTTTCTTTGACTTCAATGTTATTGTTTTGGGTTCATTGGTAAACCCCACACTCTAAATCAACAATCATACAAACATCAACACATTCATGCATGAACACTATGCACAAGATTCAAATCAATCCAAGTTTTTGTTGGCTCACAATTTTGAAATAAGGGAAATTGATTTTCTTCATTGCTTTGAAATTTTGGGATGTTACAAACCTTCCCCCCTTACAAAAGATCTCGTCCCGAGATCTAAAGAAAACTAGGAACTAAAGAGATCAGGAAATTCAGTCCTAATATAATCTTCTCGCTCCCAGGTGGCTTCTTCTTCAGTATGGTTGCTCCACTGAATCTTCAGAAACTTGATACTTCTGGTGCGGGTGGTTTTGAATGCTTCCTCCAGGATACGAATGGGTACTTCACGATAGGTCAAGTCTTTGTTGATATCCACAGATCTATGATCGATGTTTTTGAAAACCTCTGTCTTCTCAGGAACTTCCAAGCATTTCCGAAGTAACGAGATGTGAAACACATCATGCACAGCTGACATTTCCTCCGGCAGTTCCAGCTGATATGATACTTCTCGTCGGCGAATCAAAACCTTGAAGGGTCCAACATATCTAGGTGCAAGCTTTCCTCTGAGTTGGAATCTCTGCATTCCTTTAAGGGGTGATACTTTTAGATACAGAAAGTCTCCAATATTGAAGTTCATTTCTCGGCGTCTCTTGTCAGCATAACTCTTCTTTCTAGATTGGGCAGTCTTGAGGTATTCGCGGATCTTGTGAACCTTCTCTTCAGCTTCTCGTAGAATATCGGGTCCAAAGATTTGACTATCTCCGACTTCTGACCAGTTCAGAGGGGTACGACACTTCCTTCCATACAATGCTTCAAAGGGGGCCATTTGCAAACTGGCTTGAAAACTGTTGTTGTATGAAAATTCTGCGTAAGGCAGACAGTCTTCCCATTTAGATCCATATTCTAGCACACATGCTCTCAACATATCTTCTAGTATCTGGTTGACTCTTTCTGTCTGTCCATCAGTCTGCGGGTGATAAGCTGTACTGAAATTCAGCCGGGTTCCTAATCCTTGTTGTACCTTTTGCCAAAATCTTGAGGTAAATTGGGATCCTCTATCTGATACAATTGACTTCGGTGTTCCATGCAGGCTAACTATTCTTGAGATATATAACTCAGCCAGCTTAGGGCCTTGGTAGGTGGTCTTGACTGGTATGAAATGGGCTACTTTGGATAATCTATCGACCACTACCCAAATAGAATCATTTCCTCTACTTGACTTGGGAAATCCCGTTATGAAATCCATTCCTACAGAATCCCATTTCCATTCAGGGATCTGTAATGGCTGCAGTAATCCTGCGGGTCGTTATGCTTTGACTCTCTAACAGATATCACACTTGGCTATGTAACTTCCAATCTCTCTCTTCATTATGTGCCACCAAAACTGTTCCTTCAAATCCTGGTACATCTTGGTTCCACCGGGATGAATGGAATACAGGGTATCATGAGCTTCCTTCAAAATTACTTGTTTCAACTCCGAATCTGCTGGTACACAGAGGCGTCCGTTGTACCAGAGAACTCCTTCTTCATCTTCGGTAAATCCAGGTGCCTTTCCTGTAGCTATTTGGCGCTTGATTCCATCAATACTAGCATTCCCTTTCTGTGCTTCCTTTATCTGACTAATCAAGGTAGGCTGGAGCTCAATGCTTGCTAGGAATCCTTCACTAACTAGCTCCAGTCTAAACTTCTCAAATTCCTGATGCAAACTAGGCTGCTCTTCTGCGATCATGGAGTTTAATTGACACGGATGTCTACTCAGAGCATCCGCTACCACATTGGCCTTGCCGGGGTGGTAGTGAATTTCTAGGTCATAGTCCTTAATTAACTCTATCCATCTTCTCTGCCTCATATTCAGCTCCTTCTGGGTGAAAATGTACTTCAAGCTCTTATGATCCGAATAGATCTCACAGCGATTACCCATGAGGTAATGACGCCATACCTTCAAGGCTAAAACTACTGCTGCTAACTCTAAGTCATGGGTTGGGTAATTCTGCTCATGTTGCTTCAGTTGCCTAGACAGATATGATATCACTTTGCCTTCTTGCATTAGCACACATCGAAGACCAATCTTGGAGGCATCACAATAGACGTCAAATGGTTTGGTAATGTCAGACATGATCAGTATTGGGGCTGAGGTTAATTTGTTCTTGAGCTTCTGAAAACTCTCTTCACATTTATCAGTCCATTCAAACTTCTTGTCTTTCTTCAACAGCTGAGTCATTGGTCTTGCTATGCTTGAAAATCCTTCAACAAACCTGCGGTAATATCCCGCTAATCGAAGAAATGCACGGACTTCAGTTTGAGTGGTTGGGGCTTTCCATTCTTCAACTATCTTGATCTTCTCGGGATCGACAACAATTCCTCCTGCAGACAGAATATGTCCCAGGAATCCTACTTCTTTTAACCAGAACTCACATTTGCTGAACTTGGCGTACAACTGATGCTCTCTAAGGGTTTCAAGGATAATTTCCAGATGTTGTTCATGCTCTTCTTCTGACTGGGAGTAGATTAGAATGTCGTCGATAAAGACAACGACAAACTTGCCCAAAAAGTTCATAAAGATCTTACTCATGAGATTCATGAAATAAGCTGGGCATTGGTTAATCCAAATGACATGACATTGTACTCATACAGTCCATATCTGGTGGTGAAGGCAGTCTTGGGGATATCCATTGCGCGAATCTTTAGCTGATGATAACCAGTCCTAAAGATCAATCTTAGAGAATACTCTGGCACCAATCAGTTGGTCAAACAGGTCTTCTATCTTTGGCAGGGGGTATTTGTTCTTGATGGTGACATCATTCAGTTTACGGTAATCCATACACAAACGAGTGGCACCGTCCTTCTTATCCACAAACAAAACCGGTGATCTCCAGGGCGAGGCACTTGGTTGAATCAAACCTTTGCTTAGCATATCATCCAGTTGCTTCTTCAGTTCTACTAGTTCTGTCGGGTTCATACTATAGGGTCTCTGAGCTATGGGTCCTGTTACAGGAATCAACTCAACGATAAACTCGATATCCCGATCTGGGGGCATACCGGGTAATTCATCAGGAAACACATCGGGGTATCTACAGACTACCCTGATTTGATCCAAGGTTGGCTTGGCTAAACTCTTATTGCAGGTGAATTGTCTGGGCAGCCTTTCAGACACGTGTTCTACTAACACACAGGTGCTACTAGTCATGGTGATGGCCTTCTTGGCACAGTCAATCAATCCATGATGTTTCGACATCCAATCCATACCCAGCACTACTTCCAAACCTTTTGTTCCCAAAACTATCAAATTTGCATAAAAATCTATTTCATGTATTCTGATAGGCACTGCTTTGCAAATTTTTCTAGCTTTTGTGGTTGAACCAGGTATTTGAACTATCATAACATGCTTCAAACTGATTGGTCGAATCTTACTAGTGCATGCAAAATCTTCAGTAACAAATGAGTGCGATGCTCCAGAATCAAACAAAACTCTTGCAGATACTGAATTAACAGAAAACATACCCATCACGACATCTGGCGCTTCCTGGGCTTCTTCGGCATTCATGTGAAAGAGGCGGCCACTGCGGTTGTTCGGGTTGCCTGGGGCAAACTTTCTTCCAGTTGAGACACGGCGTTGCTGCTGGGCCGGTGCAGCGGCATTGGGTGCATTCTTTGCTAGCTTCTTGGGGCACTCATTGGAGTAATGACCAGTAACTCCACATTCATAACAGGTCACAATTGACTTGTCCTTTGGGGCAATGGGGACATCATTACTCCCAGTCCTTGGGGCAGTGTTGGTGTTGTTGTGGTTGCCGGGGGCTCTCATTGGGGCACGGTTGAAATGGTTGTTGTTGGCCTGGTTGTTGTTGTTGCCTCCTGGCCTTGGGTGTCCTCCACTCCGATTGGGGAAATTCGGACGTGACAGCGGCACTGGTTGCTTGTTGAGTCTTGAGGCAAATCCTCCACTTGAGTTGGGGCGATACCTTGATGTATTGCTAGGTCCACTCTGGTTCATCATTCTGCCCTTGCGATTCTCATTGGCCTGGTGGAGCTTTCCTTCCATCTGGATGGCAGAATCAACTAGGGATTCCAGGCCAGCAAACGGAATATTCACTAGTACGGTCTGCATCTCATCATGCAGTCCATTCAGGAATCTTTCCTTCTTCTTTTCATTGGTGTCTGTCTCATCCGGGGCGTACGTAGACAGAGGAAGGAACCTGTCACGGTATTCCACCATAGACATTCTTCCTTGCTTGAGCTCTTTGAACTCATCTCTCATCTTCTTGATCAAACCTAGGGGCACATGGTATCTACTGAACTTGAGCTTGAATTACTCCCAAGTCATCATCTGTCCTGCATTCATTGCACGGGCACTGTTCCACCAGGCTCTGGTAGGTCCCGACAGATAATGGGTGGCAAACAACACCTTCTCAGCAACTTCAACTCCGGTAACTTCCAGGTTGTTCTTCATTGATTGGAGCCAGTCATCTGCATCTAAGGGCTCTTCAGTCTTGCTAAACATTGGGGGATTAGTATTCTGGAAAATTTTCAACTTAGATCCAGGATGATCATGAGGTCCATGTCCTTGGTTGTTATGGGCTTTCTGCTGTAGTACGGCAAGGTTGGCTTGCCGCTCAGCTCTTTCAGCTTCTCTATCTGCCACCATCATTTGTAGAATCTGCAGCATTGCATCTTGGTGGGTGTTGCGTGTTGGAGGGGCCATCTGAACATTGAGATAGATCATAAGATAAGAGGGAATTTTCTATGGCTTGTTTGGGTAAAGTTTAAAAAGTTCTAAAACTTGAGTACTTGTCAGGTTGAAATCAAATAACACTTTCATTAATTTCAAACAACCATTACAAGCTAACACACCAATGGTTTTAAGAACCATTTCCTCGTTCTACGATACAAAGGGATCTGATAGAAACTCACACCTACGCAAGTGCTCTAGTGATACTACTCCTCGTCATCATCTATCGGAATGAAGTCATCCACTCCGGCTTCCATGAACTCATAGCCCTCCACATCTGTGTGGAAATCCAAGTCTTCATCTTCCTCAAAGTCATCATCCTCGCTCAGGTAGGATGTTCCACCTCCCTGGATGTCTTCACCTTCTCCTTCCAGATCCTTCAATTGGGCATCTTGTGCCTTGACGGTTTCCTCCAGGATGCTATCTTCGCGTGGAGGCGAGCAATGATGTAGTCCTTCTTGGCACACTGATGGCGAAGTGACTTGTGCTCTTTAGCAAGGATCTTGATGGTCTCGGGCTGCTGTGACTAGTGGAGGTGCGTCTGGTTGGCATAGGCGCGGGAGTTGTCCAACTACTTGCGAGTCTCGCGCAGCATGAAGTCCAGGTGCTCCACATGGTACTTCAGTTATGGGTGCGGTGACAGGTCCATTGGCTCTCCCATTGAGTCATGTCTTGCAAGGTGGGCAAAGCGGGTTCCCTTGATCTGGTTCACATTCTGCCCACATAGACGGGCAAGTGCTTCTTGCAGGGCTCAAGCTAGTCCATCCAGCCAGTTGTTCTCCCTCACGGAAAACTGGATTCTCTCGGACATAGGTGGCTCCATCTTTCCCCTCAGGTCTGCAACTACGACCCACTGCAGTTCTCCTCCGGGCTGGTCGTTGACTTGTGCTCCAAAGAACTCCGGGTGCGGGCGCTCGAGAAACTCCGCTAAGGCCTCCAAGTCCCTCTCAAAGATCAGGCTTCCTCCGTTGCCCAGCTGGTAGAACTTGGTGTGGTTGAGCTGCTCCATCTGTAAGTGAATTGGATGAGTAAGTTAGAGAAGTGAGCAAGTGTGTCAAAATTTTATGTGGAATTACAAGGAAAAGTAGAGCATGGATTCCTCATTTCGAAAAGATCTCAAGGACAAGAGTGAGAATAAGTTTTCATAAATATTCCGTTCATTTTTTTGAAACTAAGTTTTTCAGACATCCATTCTAACTAGGGCCTCCTAAGGTCAAACAATGGCTCTGATACCAACTTGTCAACACCCGGATTTTTAATTCCAGATGCCTATTATGCCATACATCGCAATCCCAGGAAGATTGTTTTTGCAAGACATAACAGTCGATATCACATAACATTATTCATTACAAACAATAATCGTCTTACAACAAGGGATCTCATGATCCAATATTAAAACAACAGTTGATCTACAGATCAACATACAAAACACATAGAGGAAGAAACATAGTAGCGGTCCATCTGTTCCACATGCAACGCTTGACGTTGGGTGGTGATCCTAGTTATCATAGACGTCCCGCTGTCCATCTTCCTGGTACTGGTGCTCTTCTTCATAGTCTGGCCATTTGAATAGCCAGGGACAAAGCCATGAGTACTTTATAAAGTACTCGCAAACTAATACTAATGTAAGTACTAGCAGCTGTAATAAGGTTTCTAAGCTTCTAGGTTTATTTGCACAAAGCTAGTTTTATTTTATAAACACCTAATAGTCAAAGACTCTTTATTTGTCTAAAATTACTCAAGTGGGAACATCAGTGGCATTCCCACAACTATGTTGTGATCAAGTCAAATTCATCTTTCAAGTCACAAGTCTTTTTTAGAAAACATTTGACCTTGGAACAGTATGGCCATCCAACCGTCCATGACCGCGGACACGGCTATTCGAATAGGTTTAACACTCTGCAGAGGTTGTATACTTGTGCTACAACTTTTGATTACATCCGTCAGGGATAGCCCTGAATAGTCATACTCAGTATGCGGATCATCAACAATTAACCTTTCACTTACATACCCTAGTATAGGCACCTCCCCTATGAGCTTGGCCTCCCAGTGAGGGCAATATGCCATCCTGGGAACTGCACAGGGCTTGGGCAGGACATTCATCTCTTTTTCACGTCATTTCACTTTTCATGGAGGCAGCCTCGGCATAACCCCTATGACGCTTGTTCAGAGGAAACCCATACTAAAGTGCATAAATTTCCAGTTAAGCCCTTCCCATTATCAGGTTTTGTGGGGGTACTCTAAAATTGGAATGGTATCGCATCCGAACCCAACTATCAGTTTTTGTCAAATTCACCTTGTTATTCAAAGGTCATATTCACCTTCAAAACTTTCAGTAGAATGACTCATCATTCTAAGGTTTTCAAAGTCATTTGATTCACAAGTTCCCATCTAGAGTAGTCATTTTTATTTTTAGCACTAGCAACTAGTCATGAGGGATGCTAACTAAATTTTAGCTATCTAGGATAAGTTTGATGCTCTTGTAGTACTCAATATTTAGACCAAAGTTAACTATAAAAATAAGCCTTGATAACCAAAGTAAAAGAGTGCAAGATAAAAACTTGGGCTTGGAAAGAGAATCCTTAAACACAAATAATATTGCAATGGTATCTTGCACTAGTATAGCTTGTATTAGTGGAGCTTGCCTTGGTCGGTACAATGATCAAAGTGTTCCTCCTCTTCTTCGTAGAAGACCTCCTCCTCCTCGTAGCCTTCGGTACTAGCGTCTATAAACGGATACGAGGTACACAATCACCAAACAAAACTTAAGTACTAGACTTAACACTCAAATGGCTCACACAAGATGATCTAGCATCAACACCATTTTTAAGATTGTGGTTGGCTTAGTTTTCTTTTTGGAAAAATAATTTCCTCCCATTGAAAAACAAATGCTAAGATTTAATACCTACTAGGGTTTCCATTTATTTCCTTTGAAAAATAATTTCCTCTCATTGAACATTACTAAGATTTAATATCCTCAAATAATAAAATATGAGGTCATGAAGACTAATGTCCACATCTCACAATAAATTACTTGGGAAAGGGATTTAAATGAGATGCTATATCTCATAATATTTAACTACTATTTTTGAGTGATTTAAATGGGCTAGAAATAGCCACATAGCCATTATTTTACTCTAGCCCAAGATCATGGTAAACACTAATTTCATATTTTTACATATTCATGTAGAGTGTTTGAAATGTGAATTTTGAGAGGTGGAATCAACTCAAAATAAATTATGGTTGATTTCTAATAAATGTTTGAAATTTGAAAAGGTACTGTCTTGTTATTTTTACTACAAGTGTTCTACAATTCTTCTGATGTTGAAACCAATTTATTTGGCTAGATAATTTCATAAGCTTTCCAGAAATATTTATTTCATAAATTTTGGCTCATTAGATATTTTTATATTTAATTTTGAACATGGCATCAGCATTATATCTAAGCTAAAAAGAATAAAACGAATTTGAATTCATGGGCTTAGGCGGGAAACGAAATGGGCCAGGAGAAAAAGAAAAAGGGCCGGCCCAGCGGCGCTTCTCGCACACGCGGTGGCCTGACAGCGGGTCCCACTTGTCAGCGGGTTTTAAAACCCGAAACGGTACGCGACATAGGGACCGTAGGATTAGAACACGATCTAACGGTCGAGAGCCGTCGTCATCGAAGACGAGCACCAACCCTAACTGCGGCGGACCTAGGGGGTTGGAGGCTCACCGAAGGTCCGGCGATGGTCGGGGGTGACGGAGATTGACGTTGTCGACGAAGAGGAAGCAGAGGATGGTCGCGGCAGCTCCGGGGGTGGACGGAATCGACGGCTCCTTCTGCGACTGCTCCGGCGGAACTCCGGCAAGCAATTGGGGCTTGGTGTATCAAATTGGGATGGGGCAGTGCTCGAGGACGGTCAGTGTGAGGAGGGGAGGAGAGTGGTGTGGAGAATGAGCACGGGGGAGGCCTCTTTATATAGGCTCGACGATGTGCTGCGGGTGGTCACGGTGGCGGACGGTGAGGTGGTGCTACGGGCGGTTAGAGGCATGGGCGAGGACGGGGTGCTGTTCATGGCGTCACAGCGATCATCACGATGCTTGTGGGGCAGCGAATGGTGGTCAAACACGGTGGCGAGCTTGACGTGTCCGGCGGTACTGTGGTGGACGTCGCCGACGAGAGCGACGGCGACAGGGCACAGGGGAGCTGGTGATGATGTCTGGCAGTCTCCTGGTGTCATGACGATGCTTCGTGCGGGTGCTGATAGCAAGGCGAGTGCTGAGGCGACGGGGCACCGTGGCGCCCATGCGCGCTCTGGCATCGCGACCATGCCGGTCGTGACATGCCTGGGTGACGTGGGCGCGTATATATACAATTAGTGTGCATGCGCGCATGTCATACCTTGCACATATCATTCATGCATATATTTCAATATATATCTGAACATATTCTTGGGGATATATATATATATTTCAATCTCTCTCTCGATCTATATATCGTTGGTGGCCAAAAAACACACTTATATACGCATGCACTTTATGCGCAAAGGCGCGGGTGCCTCTAATAATGTGTGTGTGCACTCGATCGATGATCCCTAAACCTTAAACCCTAAACCCCTAATCCCTAATCCCTAATTATACCCTAAACATACACCCTAAACACCCTAAACACCCTAAACCCTAAACCCTAGACCCTAAACCCTAAACACTACACCCTAAACCCTAAACCCTAAACACTAAACCCTAAACCCTAACCCTAGACCCTAAACCCTAAACACTAAACCCCAAACCCTAAACCCTAGACCCTAAACCCTAATTAACCCTAACCCTAACCCTAAAACCCTAGCTAGATAACCCTAAACCCTAATTAAACCCTACATATAAATATATAGGCCAACGACACTTCATTGCACATAAAGCAGGCGACCAACTAATTAGCGCTGATAAATTAATTAACTTGAATTTTGACAAGTTCTCTCGAATGAAAACACATTTGATTAAGTTGCCTCATAATATATATACAATTAGTGTGCATGCGCGTGATACGTCTCAAACGTATCTATAATTTCTTTTGTTCCATGCTACTTTTATGATGATACTCACATGTTTTATACACATTATATGTCATTATTATGCATTTTCCGGCACTAACCTATTGACGAGATGCCGAAGAGCCGATTCTTCGTTTTCTCGCTGTTTTTGGTTTCGAGAAATCCTAGTAAGGAAATATTCTCGGAATTGGACAAAATCAACGCCCGGGGTCCTATTTTTCCACGAAGCTTCCGGAAGTCCGAAGAGGAAACGAAGTGGGGCCA
>NC_061510.1:181622131-181671108 GCF_022539505.1 Lolium rigidum
GTAAATATTACTCACTTTCTCAAGTTATAGTCCACTTCTTATGTCCTCGAGGTATGAACCTCGACACAATCGACATCATACGGAAGTAATGTCCAACAATCTTATGAAAACAAGATCGAACTTCACTCGGTTCGGACCTTCTTCATCTATCTTGCTCAAGGTATTGAGTTATTGTACATCCAACTCAATCTTTGCTCTACCCCTTAGAGTTTACTTATGTTCTTAGAGCTCCTTTTCTTCCAACTATTGACTATGATTTAGAGCCAAATGCGGGTCTAGCTTATGGGTTGTACTCTTCTAAGGTCTTACGAAGGATATCGGTGGTGTATCCACTCAATTGTGAACCTCCAATGTGAATCCACATACGACTAAATGTTTATGGGTCATTGTTATTTGGCTAACAAGGTTTTATTTGTTCACCAACTTTTGATACAAATAATTAAATCGTGGACTATTTGTAATACCGGCTTTCTCACCTTCATGCTTCTTATGTACTAAAGTACACCTCTTGTTGAGGTAAAGCATGAGTTGGTTGAGTACTTCCTTGAGAGTATTGTGGTTGCTTCCACAACTTTGTTTCTTTATCACGATGAACCTTCTTCTTGTCTTCATAATCTTGAGAAATCGTCCACTTCCTCACACGTTTCCATTACCCTCTTGATCTATAGCATCAAGTAAGAACTTGATATTGCAGCACATTTGCATATCGAAGTCAAGCTTCATGCATGGATCTAGTCAAACAATTAAAATCAATAAAATCCAAGAAGATTCAGCTTTGTGTTTATAGTACACATCATCATAAGCCTGAATATGATTGTTGAGTAAGACATCTCTAAACATCGTAGCTCGATGTAGTATAGAACACCATAATAGTTTATATCGTGATACTTAGCACAATAGTAGGGAATTTACTATTTGTCTCTCAACCTTTACCTTAATTGCACATTTGCAATGAGATAAACTTGAAACAAAGTGGTACTAGGATAGTTGTGGTTAACCTAATTTTCTTTGGAAGTACTAACATAGTGCTATACAATATATAAGTGTTATTGAGGACTAGTTCCTATGATATGTCCAGGTTCTAACATTGCTACTCTAAACACATAACTCATGAGAAATATAACTCTTATACTTCCAAGTGTTTATACTATCACGAGACTATGGACATGATGTGCTTGGCACACTTCCCATATTTTTGGAACATAATTCTTACACTATTGTTTAGCACTTGGCTTCTTATTGTACTCCTCCAAAATACTTATAATGTTCTATTCCATCACATAATGATTCTCAAGTGAATCATATATGATTAACAACTCTACCATGTAAGTAATCATATTTTATTCATATCTCTCCTCCTTATCTCCCATGATTGACTCCTCATGGTCTATACTACCTCACATGACTCATAGTTCTCACTTGTTATCAATTGTTTCACATGCCTAGATAGATTTTACTTACCCATTACTTAACTTGGTCTACATCTTCTATTAGGGTGATCTTAATTATCTACATCACTTGTTATTACTTCTAGTGCAGATCCGAGTAATTCTTATTTAACTATAACATGTGTTGGTACATCGTTTCTATCCCGCCCTTCGTCATCACTAAAATCTTCCCCATGTCTAGTCCATCTTGTATACGTCATGGACATACCTGAACAATTGCGGTGATCCTCGATCGTTTTTATATCCCGACGTATCAGATTTAGGCAGTCCTTGCAAGGGCACAAGATTGGTTCATCTGTATTGTCCAAGTGTTCTCGCGCAAAATTGATGAAATCCCTAACACCTGCCATGTACTTTGTTGTGAACTTCGGGTGCCATCGGTTATCCAACTTCGATCCATTGCCTACAATTCAGTTAAGAACATGCCAACGTTCTTCGAACGGATCTTGACAAGCGATTAAAAAATCTAGACCTAACGAACAATCGGGACAACTCACCGATGATGCGTCTCGCCGCCACCACAATGGAGCCTTCACGGAATTCTTCTCACCTCGACGAGAACCCTAGTCGATTCGATCGTTAGCAAGAGCACCTATATAGGCCGTGTACGCTAGCGGCGCGACTTAAACGAGGCACCCTCGGCCGACATAAATATTAATAAGGGAATTATTATGTCGTAACATCTAGATCACACCATTGAAATAAATATGTAGAATAGACTACTTACGGATCCGGATCAAAATTCCATATCTACCTTAGCGGTAAGACTCCGCGTCGGTCACGCCGAAGCCCTTGTTCGATTCTTCCAAACCACAATTTTTACTTAATTAAATATGTTCCCGACAACTGGGTCACGCATGATATATAAAACTAATAACATTTAATAAAGTAACTTAGTAATATTTCGTCACCTCGATCTTTGATTTCGTCACCTATTAACAGACACGATGGAAGCCCTTCCCGCTTGGGTAATGGGTGACGATTTTTTCTTGACGAGAAATCCTACTGTCAAGCATTACCTTAAATGCTTGACGAAAGATGAATTCGTCACCTATAAGGACACATCCATGACGGTATGCATTTTTGTCACCTGGGTTTTCGTCAACAAATCTCCCATCTCTTGTAGTGATACCAACTATGATCTACTCATCTATTATTTTAAGGACGTATTGATGTGCTACATGTTTTGCATTAGCTAACTAACTTTGGAAGGATAGATAAGACATGTTGACTCAAGTGTGTCAGGATTATTCTCAAGTGAATATCCATCTCAAGTCATAAGAAGTATTTGGTTCAACTAAGATGACTTCCTATAGACACTACCAATCCTATAGGTCTCCTTTAAAGGGATTTAATCCTAAGGTCAAAGCATTTGCTCTGATACCAACTGTGGTGACCCGGCATACCACTGCATGGTGTAGTATGCAAGTCCGATATAACACCAATGAAACACCGTTCCACTAGTATTATATCGCTCGAGTGGTACAACGAAACATATGCGGGTCCAAGGCATGTCTATAGAATTACAACACCGACTCTTTACAAAAGATTCACACAGACCTCCTACTTTACAATGAGGTAAAACTGCAACTAAACTCCAGAAGAACGACTCGTAGTCTAGACTTATCACGAACTCCATTTGTAGAGTATTTATCTAGCTATAGAGGCTATGAATAGATTCTAGCTAAGTAGGAGCTAGGTTTAGGGAGCTAGTCCCCTTCTATTGTTAATCTAGGTTTTCTCCTTGTTGGATGTGGTATCTGACTCTTCTGACATGGTCCTTTCTCTTGAAGTAGTTGTTGACTCCTCGGCATTTGAGTTGCACGGTAGATCCTCCTTCGATGCCTCCATATCTAAGCAGGGGATTTAAGAGTGGGATGAGTACGAGCGTACTCAACAAGTTCATTATAGGAAAGAGGTGTTTAATGCACTAGCTACGACATTAGACCGGAAAGTCTAATACCAATGCAGGTTTTCATAACCATTTCTTCAAGAGGTTGCTTTTATTCAGAAGAACTATGTCCGTCAGCCTTCACCGGTTTACTAGAACTTCATGGAGCTCCTTTCCGGCCGCGTTCGCAGTTCCATATCCCGGAACAGGGAGTGACAGGTCACGATTCATTACACTCTGCAGAGGTGTGTTGCTTTACCCATAAGAGATCTTAACCTTGCTGCCAACCGAGTTGCAGGCTCGTCCACACTTCCTTTGGTGTGAGGCCCGGTATAAGGTCATAGCCAATCATATTCCTCCGCTACCTCGCACACCCACCCTTTTGTAAGATTGTCTTCCCCTATATCTATGGTGAGACCGACCCGGCATTTGTTCTCCCCTATACCATTTAAGGTAGACCGTTCCGAACAATTTTTATATGCCCTGCCCTATCAACCATAGATAGACCGTTCCGGACACCTTACAATCCATCATAGACCGCATTACCGTGGGGACTTTAGGCTTCCCCAGCCCACCGCTTGTCCCTCGGGATACAAGTGTCTACGGCAAGCGCATCCGTTGATGTACAAGAGGTGGAAATACGATTGACTATTCCGTCCCACTCCGGATCTTATGGTTAACACGGGTATTACGGCACAAGAATCACTGGCGACATTTTTTGTTTAATCCTAGATGGATATAAACCCGTGCAATGGAACCTCCACCATATCAACACAATCCATGGTTCCATTGCCCACCACATAGTCATATTCATAGTTATGAAAGTAGTGGTTTTGATTTTTATGCAATAGTGATAACCATAATACTTTGCAAGTAATTTGATAGAAATACTCAAATGACATGAGCAAGTGATGAACTTGCCTTTCTTGACTGCAAGATTATGCGGGCAAGGTCTTCGATACGCAATAACTCCAAATTCTGAAATAGCATCATCGTCCGGTAAGGACGATGTTTAAAAGATTGGCAAGGATGCAATAATGCATAAGAATGAGATGCAATTGCTCTAAGCGTTTCCTAACCCCGGTGAATTAGGATTAATGAGTGGTAATGATTAGTTCAGGGTGTGTTGCACTTTTAGAGAGATTCACAAACAAGATTCTTATTCAGGTAGGATTACTTGGTATTATAAACAGGTAGATAATAAAGCATAGTAATCAATTAAGCACACAAAGAATGATAATTGGAATAATGTTAACAAGTAAAGAATAGTGGTCAGTTTTAGTACTATATGGCATGGTTAATGATTACTTATTATATAATTTAAAAGAATAACTTTTGAAGAACATGTTCTTAAATAAAGAACAAGTATGATAATTAGGTGTGTGGGGTTCTATGGTTTTCTATGGTTCTAATTGATTGCTGGAGTAAGTAGTAGATGGATCACAACATTGTTGGATTCATCAGCAACTAGGCTTGATTGGTTTTACTTAAGCATGAGAAACTTAAGCAATTAATTATCCATGGTTGGTATACCTTGTTGGTGATAGCTGGATATTGGCTATAGGTTCTATTAGGCAGGATTGATGATGATTCTTTATTTTCTTCAAAAGAATAACTTTTGAAGAACATACTTCTTAAATACTAAGAAGTATAATAATTAAGTTAAGGTTGTTTAGGTTTGCTATTTAATTCCTTAAGTAAGGATTGGTTGGTTCCTAAATAGGATGTTTGATAATTATCTAACATTAGTAGGGTTTAGTGGATATGGGATATGATGTCAATATTAGCATGGTTGCTAATGGAGTTCATCACAATGATATGATGCCAAATATGGATAATTAAGGTTGTTGCCTCTAAGGATAGGAACTATGATTGGTTCTATTTGATCATCTAGGTTTGATTAAGATGAATACATGGGATACTAATTTAGTAGTGATAGGGTTCCCATATATTATGTGGATGGGAACAAGCATTGAGGTGTTAAATATGAGTCTATGATTACTAATGAAGTAACATGATCACATGTTACTTGGGTTTTAGGTTTGGGAATAATTTAGGGTTCATATCAAGTAGTGGAACTTGAGTTTCTAATTGAATTAGGGTTTTGGTTTTACACATGAAATGATGAATTCCTGTTTTCCTACCATATGGAACTAGGATTTTCTAATTACCCTATAGTTCTTGGTTTAATAACTTCATTATCAAGTTGAAGTTATTAATGAGTTTGAAATAAAAATAATGTTGGATTTGATCATTTATTATTTTTTACTGCATTTAATATTTATGGTAATTATTAATTAGGGTTTAAATCCTTCTAGTAAGGATTTAACAAAATAACTAATAAAGAAAATTTAGTTTCATTGTTTTCTTTATTTATTTACTGGTTTTTATTTAGTTTGGAAAGTTTTCCTAATTATTGAATTTTAGTTGAATTTAGAATTAATAAATGGGCTTAAATAACAAGTATTAAATAAATGAATTTTTATTAAAAATAAAAATTTCATTTTATATTTTTATTGGATAGAGTTTTCTTTTCTAAGAATTTTAATATCTCATTTGTATTTTTTCTGAATTATTATGAATTTTATACGAATTTGTAAAGTTGCAGTAATTTATGAATTAGAAATTAAAACAGAAAGACTACTAAACTTACCCGGCTAATGTACCCACAGGGGCACTGACCAGTGGGCCATTGGCCAGGTCAGACGCCACGTCGGCGTGGACCAAGTCCAAATTGCCAACATGGCCTGGGAGTTCATGGCCGGCGGGTTGCCGGTGACGGCGCCGGAGCAAGGCTGCTCCCCAGGACGAGTGACTGCGCCTAATCGAACCCCGGCACGGTGAGGAACCTAGTGGTGGCGGCGCCGCTCCCTAATTGTCACCGGAGCATGACCGGCGGCGACTTGCTGCGGCGGCGCGCACGGACCAGCGACACGGAGGCGATGCAGGGCATAATCGAGAGGGATGGGGGTACTGGGAGGACCGCAAGCTCACCACGAGCGCGTTGGTGTGGTCGGCGAAGCTTGGGGAGGTCTCTGTCGACGGCGAACGGCGTCGACTGGTGGTCACCGGCGCGGACTTGATGTCGCAATTCGACGACTTTGAGGCTTCCCGGCTTGCGCGCGTCGACGAGGAGGTTGCTAGGCACGAGGCGAAGTCCCAGGGCTTCACGGCGTTGCTCGGGAGGACTCCTAACGGCGGCGACGAGGATGGCTGGTGCGGCCAGGGTTTCGGTGTGGGGGAGGAATTGGAGCAAGGAGGAAGAAATCGAGCCAGGGTTTCGTCTTGGGGTATTTATACGATGCCTGGGCGCGTGCTTAGTCACGAATTCGATCGAGTAGAGCTTGCCAGCGGCGAGGAGAAGAGGAGCACGGCGTCTCGGTGGCCTCCATGCGTGAAGAAGGAGATGAGGACAAGGTCTCGTGGTATTTTGACTGAAGGGTTATGTGGGCTGCTCCTGGGGGGTGGCTTGGGACGTGTTGATGGGCTCCTACTGGGCTGCTGTGCTCTGGTAGGTCCAGGTGAGTTTTTCCCTCTTCTCTTCTTTTTCTGTTTTCAATTCTGGTTTTTTTTTATAATTCAAATTTGAATTCTTTTCTATTTTGCAGGTCTTTTTATTATGCAAATTTCAATCAGGATTTAGTTTCCTGTCTTTCATACCAGGATTCTATTGGAATAATTATTTTAGATGAGATTTTATTGCATATTAGTGACTTATTCAAAATAACCCTTAATCATGAATTTTATATGTTCCCTTTAATTCTCATTTTGCTATGCAATCAATTCTGTTTAGAATTATGAGAGTGATACTTCCAACTCAAAGTATTTCAGGGATTGTTACTATGTCTGGGTTTCCATTTGAGGAATTAATCACTGGTATTTCATGTAAACAACATTTTCTTAGGATTTTGTAGGTTTTGACAATAACCCAAAATCAAGGTTAGTATTAGTACTATATTTTAAATACAACTTAAAATCCTAGAGTATGCATTACTTTCCTCAAGGTTGGGCTTTATTTACAGAGATAAGTGGTTGATTACCACCCATGGATTTAATTATGAGTTTACGCACTAGATATTTCTTGGGTTTAATTAGTGAAGCATAGGATTTAGCTAATGAGCAATTCTAGGGTTCACATTACCTTTTCTTAATGGCAATTGGTTTGAATTCTCAGTTAGGGCCTAGCTTTATATTATGATCACCATAGTGATAGATAAACTAAGGTTGAGGTTTAATTCTAGGTTATTGAGATGAAATGGCACCATATTGCATGTGCTAGGGTTTAATCTCCCCTAACCATGATAAGGTGATTATTTGCTTAATATTTCATGTGCTTCTCTAGTTACTAAAGATTTGAGAATTGGTTTTATCTTGTACCAATTAACTCCTATTATTATCCCCAACTTCTCATTAAAGTAACTACAGTGATTATGGTTCTTTTTATAGTTAACTTTGGTCATATGGAGGTATGGTTTCTCACCATATAAAGTATAATATTTAACTCTAAGGTTTTCTTAGGTTCATTAATTTATGAAATATAGATATGGTAGGATTCTATTTATTATCTCCCAGTGGTTCACAATTAAAGGTTGGGATATAAGTCTAGGATTACTTACTAGTGATCTCCCCATGATTTCATGTGATGAATAATATCTACTGATCATAAAAGTGTTAGCATTTGGATTATACTCCTATTTCTCCAAAGCATGATCATGGATTAGGCATGATCCCCTTGTTCTTAATATCCTTACCTCAAGTTCTTAGGGTTTATGATATACTCCTAATATTTATTTAGGTAGCTGAGCTAAAGATTCAATTGTCTAACTTAGTTGGAGTAATCTCTTCCTTACTTTATCAATTCATGGATATGATATTATCTCATGTGGTATTAGGTTATCTCACCACTCCAAGGGAAATGGTTTACAACCTAATACTTTAGTTCAAAGGTTGTTCTTTGTTCTTATATAGACAGAACTAAGATTAGTATGAATGGTTTCTCCCATTTAAGAAGGACTTCAATGCTGACATAGGGTTATTCTCCACAGATATTGATGAGGTCACCAATATCTATGGTTAATATAAATGGGTTCTCTCTAGGGAAGGTTTTGAATAATATCCTAGGGTTTCTCTTAAAGATGATGATTTGAATACTTGGATGCATATCCAAGGTTTAACTCAAAGTTTGTTAATGCTTCTCTAATAATTATAATAGATCTCTCACCTCTCTAGGTTTGATTCTTAACTATTTAGAATAGAGAAGAATATATATATTTCTTAGTTGGAACTCCTTGTCTTGCTTCCAAGATTAAAGTAGAATAAATACCATGAGATTCATGGTTGGATCATAGATTAGTTTGAGACATGGAAAAGATAAGTGAAGAATAGTTTCTCCAATTATCGTTGCTTGATTTCCAATTGAATGGATGTTCATATGTTATGGCAAGGAATATCATGTTATGATCTTTAATAAAGTAAAGTAGTTGATCCTTGATTAATAAGTTCTTGTGTTGATTTTAATTTCATTTGATCTAACCCCTTAGATCAAATCATCTCTACCCAAAACAGGTTTTAACAAAGGTCACACTCGAGGTTTATAGCGCTTGACTTGATGAGCTACTACAATTCCACCAAGATCAAGTGAAACTTCGATTCATCATGGATCGTTTTACTTTAAAGCGCGAAAATTCCCCAGATTTTCTATGCATGAATGCAATGCACACATCTGTTTCCTCTATTTTTGTAACCCCAATACCTGGGATATTACATTATGCAGCGTGGTCGTGTCCGTGCTCTAGAGATGACAATGCAGCGTTTTCTCAATGGATTGAAGTATGATGTTAAAGGCATTGTTCGTCATTACACCTACACCAATATGAATCAATTGTTACATCATGCAAGAGAAGCTGAATCACGGTTGGTCGAAGAAGCAAAGGTTAAGGGACGTGCTACGGGAGGTGGGCGTTTTACACCCCGTGCGCCTTCTACAGCGCCGGCGCCTTCGACGCGCTCCGCTCCTTACTCTACTCCGCCTAGCAAACCGGTCTCCAATGTATCTAATGCAAAGAAGTCCAAATCTGCTGCAAGTACGAGTGGTTCTAGCATGTCTACTGCGCGCAACCGCGATATGCTTTGCCATACATGTGGTGGCAAGGGTCACTTCAAGAGAGATTGTCCTAACCGCAAAGTCATGATTATCAATGAGGACAATGAGTATGAGACTGGAGATGATGTTGATCCAAATGCTCCAGACGATGATGACTATGACACTGATGGTGAAGATGCATATCCTTCTGATGCTCGTACATTGTTGTGTCGCAGCGTGCTCTTAATGTGTTGCCTAGTGCATCTACTCAGCGCTGCAATTTGTTCCAAACCAAAGCTTTAGTTGGTCCTGACAAGGCTTGCAAGGTCATTATTGATGGCGGGAGTTGCCGCAATTTAGCAAGCAAGGAGTTATGTACCAAGCTGAAGTTGAAGTATCTACCGCACCCGCATCCATATTATATTCAGTGGTTGAGCGACAATGGTGAGATGAAGGTAAACCACATGGAATTTGGCGACGTGTTTCCGGAGGAGGTACCCGCAGGACTACCACCATTGCGAGGTATTGAGCATCAAATTGACTTGATTCCCGGAGCTTCGCTGCCCAATAGGGCGCCATATCGCACTAATCCCGAAGAGACAAAGGAGATACGTAAGCAAGTACAAGCGCTACTCGACAAAGGTTATATCCGCATAAGCCTTAGTCCTTGTGCTGTTCCTGTTATTCTAGTTCCTAAGAAAGATGGTACTTGGCGTATGTGCGTAGATTGTATAGCTATAAACAACATTACTATTCGATATCGTCACCCTATTCCCCGTTTAGAGGATATGCTAGATGAATTGAGTGGTGCTGCTGTGTTCTCTAAAATTGATTTGCGTAGTGGTTATCATCAAATTAGGATGAAAGAAGGGGATGAGTGGAAAACAGCCTTTAAAACAAACTTTGGTTTATATGAGTGGTTAGTAATGCCTTTTGGGTTAACTAATGCACCTAGCACTTTCATGAGACTCGATGAACCATGTTTTGCGTGAATTTATTGGCAAATTTGTGGTTGTCTACTTTGATGACATATTAATCTACAGCCGCAATGAATCTGAACATACTATACATATTCGACATGTTTTGCAAGTGTTGCGTGATAATCAAATCTATGGTAATCTTGAGAAGTGCACATTTTGCAAAGATAAGGTCATATTTCGGGTTATGTTGTCTCTAAGCATGGAGTAGAAGTAGATGTGTCTAAAATTGAAGCTATTCAAAATTGGCCTACTCCCATGAATGTGAGTCAAGTACGAAGTTTTCATGGTCTAGCTCGGGTTTTATCGCCGATTTGTGCCCAACTTTAGTACTATTGCTGCACCTTTGAATGATTTGACTAAAAAGGGTGTTGTTTTTGAGTGGGGTGCAACCCAAGATCATGCTTTTGATGAACTTAAGAGATTGTTAACTTCTGCACCGTTGCTTGCACTTCCTGATTTCAATAAGCAATTTGAGATTGAATGTGATGCTAGTGGTATTGGAATTGGTGGTGTGTTGATGCAAGAGGGTCGCCCAATTGCATATTTTTCTGAGAAACTTTTTGGTGCTAAGTTGAACTATCCTATATATGATAAAGAATTGTATGCTTTAATTAGAGTTCTTGAGGTTTGGCAACAATACTTGTGGCCAAAAGAATTTATCATACATTCTGATCATGAAGCTTTAAAATACACGAAAGCCCAATCTACTTTGCATAAGCGTCTAGCTAAGTGGGTTGAGTTCATTGAGTCTTTTCCATATATTATTAAGCATAAGAAGGGAAAAGATAATATTGTTGCTCGATGCTCTATCTAGGAAGAATATGCTATTAACTCAACTTGATGTTAAAATTCCTGGTTTAGAGATATTATGTGATTTGTATGCTATCGATCATGATTTTGCTGAACCATATCGCTTATGTGCTCTTGGTAAAGCATGGGAAAAATATCACATACATGATGGGTTCTTGTTTAGAGCTAACAAACTATGTGTTCCAGAATCGTCTGTGCGTTTGCTCTTATTGCAGGAATCACATGTTGGAGGTTTGATGGGTCACTTTGGGCGTGAGAAGACGCTACTCATGCTAGCTGACCACTTTTATTGGCCAAAGATGAGGCGGGACGTGGATAGATATGTGAGGAGATGCATTACTTGCAACAAATCCAAGTCCAAGCTAAATCCTCACGGTTTGTATACTCCTTTACCGGCACCTACTACACCATGGGAGGATATTAGTATGGATTTTGTGTTGGGTTTGCCGCGTACTAAGAGAGGCCATGATTCTATATTTGTGGTAGTGGATAGATTTTCTAAGATGTCCCACTTTATTGCTCGCCACAAGAGCGACTATGCGTCGCATATTGCTAACCTGTTTTTCGGGGAGATTGTACGTCTACATGGAGTCCCGAAGACTATTGTTTCGATCGTGACGTGAAGTTTATGAGCTACTTCCGGAAGACGCTTTGGAGAAAGCTGGGGACGAAGCTGCTGTTCAGCACTACTTGTCATCCCCAAACTGATGGTCAAACGGAAGTGGTGAATAGAACATTGTCACAACTGTTGAGATCCATGATCAAGAAGAACCTGAAGGAGTGGGAAGAGTGTTTGCCGCATGTGGAGTTTGCTTACAACAGGGCGGTGCATTCTACCACGGAGCTATGTCCTTTTGAGGTGGTGTATAGTTTCAAACCCATTACGCCACTTGACATGTTGCCTTTGCCCATACATGAGAGAGTTAATATGGAGGCATCAAAGAGGGCAGATTTTGTGAAGAAGATTCATGTGAAGACTAAAGATTTGATTGAGAAGAAAGGCAAGAGCAATGCTGCAAGAATGAATAAGAAGCGCAAGGAGATGTTGTTCAAGCCTCGGTGATTTGGTCCAGGTACATTTTCGCAAGGATAGGTTCCCGAAGCCGAGGAAGTCTAAGTTGAAGCCTCGTGGTGCTGGTCCTTACAAAGTGCTTGCCAAGATCAATGATAATGCATACTCGATAGATCTTCCGGAGGATGAGTTTGGTGTCGGTAATTCTTTCAATGTTGCTGATTTGACACCATATGACGGAGAAGACCTTGGAGCGTCGGGGTCGACGCCTTTTGAAGGGGGAGATGATGAGGACATCCCTACCTCACTACTACCTCCGTCATTACCAACCGAAGATGAACCTCGCTGTGAAGCTCAAGTCCAATGAAGTCAGGATTGGACCAATGACACGAGCTCGTGCGAAGCTACTTAAACAACAGGTGAACTTGTTCCTAAACGATACCTTGATTGATGAGAACTTTATACTACCTAAGTCCTATTACTTATGTATCATCAGGTATGAAGAGGAGACAAGCATCGCACGAGGAGGAGAGGAGCAGCTGGACGTAAAGATGGACGTGAAGCTGGACATGGAGCTGGACATGAAGATATCTCATGGACGCGCGAGGGAGGAGCGGGAGGAATGCGCGAGAGTAGAAGAAGAAGTCCAGGCCGGTCCAGCGCCCGGTCAGACCGGCCCCCACGCCGGGCCGCCCGACCCCTGGCCCGGTCAACCGGCCGCCAACCGGAGGGAGCGCATCGTACCGGGCAGAAACCGGAAACTTCGCAGTTTCCCGGTTGCCGCCCGGTTGACCGGACCACCGACCGGACCGGCCGGTCCACAGCCCGGTCGACCGGATCCCAGACCGGACCAGTCCGAGTCTGTCTCGACCAGATCTATTCTGGGTCGGTTTTACTTGTATCTTTCGACCAGAACTCGTCCCGGACGCCTATATAAGTGCCTTGGACGACCCCCTAGCGGCTTTAGACCACGTTTAAGATAAACCCTAGTTCTTAGTTGTTTGCTCTGCAAAACTATTGAATTCCCTACACCATATTGCTTGGATATTGTGTAGATCCTGTTTAAGTCTTGTGTGATCTGCTGTTCCATTGGGAATTAGACGATCGCAACTTACCGCTTCGTGGTCGGCGGCTACGTGCGCAAGTGTGTGGAGTTGCGAATATCTTGCAGGGTTGAGAGCTGTTGCATCTGGCGACAGGGACCAATCGAGAGATCTCGTTGCGTCATACAAGTTATCATCCACTACATCATCGTGTTTCTCCGCTGCTATCACCCCGTGATCATCATCACCATCGTTGCTTACTGAGAAGATCGGGCAACCCCATATCAGAGGCCCCTGCTTGTCCGTGGGTGGGGCTGGATATAGGGGAAATGAAAGCCCTAGAAGATAGCATCCTGCTAATATCCTAGTACAAAACAATTGAACTAGAAAATCCCGCCAATATATGGTGCTGAATTGCGGGCGGCTCATAGCTTGTGCACAAATAAAATGGGAAAATCCAAAAAATGTAGTTCAACAAAAAAACTCTAGTAGGCAAAGTCGCTAGCTCGCCATGAGAAGATGCACTCCGCCAAAAAAATGTCATGACAAGCTAGTTTGCTATGGATCTTGCATAACCCTGCTCGATAAAATGGTGGGCACAAAAGACAAGCTAAATCAAAAATAATGGTGGTAGAAAGATGTAAACTCTTAAATGTAAACTCTACTAAACAGGGCCAACTCAAAAACATGCCTCATATTATTAGTACTTCCTCCGGTCCATATTAACTGCCACTAAAATGGATGTATCTACAAATACATCCATTTGAGTGGCATGTATATGGATAGGAGTAGTAGATCAAGGAGTTGCGAGACTGTGGAGGAAATGAGGTGGGGAGGAGGAGGGTGATGACCAGACCCCCATCTCCACGGCACCGCATAAATAGAAGCTAAAATATGTGAAACAGTGGAGGAAATGAGGTGGGGAGGAGGAGGGCGACGACCAGACACGATAACAGTACTCCCCCCGGTCGAACTGCTCCTCATGTCGCGCAAGGTGAAAAAAGGGGTATTTTTTTTCATTGACTTGATGGAGAAAAAAGTCTTCTTTTTAGCCCTAGCATCACCGCATATTAGGTGACATGCATCTATTGCATGTCACCGTGTGACATGAGGTTTAAATTCAAATTTAAACATTGCGAACAAATCTGAAAAAAATCATGCATGTTCACAACACATATTAAGATAACCCCTAGAAATTTCAGATCAAAATTCAAAACATACATCAAGAAACAAAAAAGAGAAATCTATCATGAATAGTTCCCGCATTCAAATCTGAGTTTCTCTGTAGACTATTCACATCTGAGTTTCTCTTTTTTTGTTTCTCGATGTATGTTTCGAATTTTGATCTGAAATTTTTAGGGGTTATCTTAATATGTGCTGCGAACGTGCATGATTTTTTCCAGATTTTTTCGCAATGTTTAAATTTGGATTTGGGCCGCATGTCACACGGTTACATGCAAAAGGTGCATGTCACCTCGCTACCGCTCGAGAAATGGAGCCCCTCTCCTCTGGGCTCCAATAAAAGCTTCACTGCTCGTGTCAGACTGTTGAAGACACTGGCAAATGCATGTCAGGGGGACAGAGAATAAATTGCGTCCACGCGTCGGCGCGTGCTGTCTACCCCAAACCCTAAACTCTGTCTTATGAAGTCAAGCATGCATGAAGAGAAGTGGTTTTTGGTTTCAAACATGGAAATTTCAAAAACCCTCCCAAGAGCTACATTTTGGAGTGACTAATTATTCATATTCATGATTTAAACTTGTTTAAATGGGCATAAAAATGGGCATAAAATTCAAAATAAATCAAAATAAATGAAAAACCAAGGCACATAGTCTTCTTATGTCATATAGTAAGCATTCAATTAAGTTGATAAACAAGGTCTAGACATATTCAAACCAGAAAAATCATGTTTCTCCCCCTAACCCTAAACTCTGTCTTATGAAGTCAAGCATGAAGAGATGTGGTTTTTGGTTTCAAACATGGAAATTTCGAAAACCCTCCCAAGAGCTTCATTTTGGAGTGACTAAGAAGCATACATGCTTACTTTTTCATATTCATGTTTTAAACTTGTTCAAATCTTGGTCAAAACTAGGATTTGACCAAGATTCAAATGGGCATAAAAATTCAAAAAAAAAACAAAAAAAATGAAAAACCAAGGTCTTCTTATGTCATATAGTAAGCATTCAATTAAGTTGATAAACAAGGTCTAGACATATTAAACCTGAAAAATCATGTATCTACCCCTAACCCTAAACTCTGTCTTATGAAGTCAAGCATGCATGGTGAAGAGAAGTGGTTTTTGGTTTCAAACATGGAAATTTCAAAAACCCTCCCAAGAGCTTCATTTTGGAGTGACTAAGAAGGATACATGCTTACTTTGTCATATTCATGTTTTAAACTTGTTTAAGTCATGGTCAAACCTAGGATTTCACCAAGATTCAAATGGGGATAAAAATTCAAAAAAAATAAAAAACCAAAGCACATAGTCTGTGTATGTCATATAGTAAGCATTAAAGTTGATAAACAAGGTCTAGACATGTTCAAACCAGAAAAATCATGGAAATTTCAAAAACCTCCCGCGAGCTTCATTTTGGAGTGACTAAGAAGGATCGATGCATGTTACTTTTCATATTCATGTTTTAAACTTGTTTAAATCTTGGTCAAACCTAGGATTTGACCAAGATTCAACAAATGGGGATAAAATTCAAAGAAAAACAATAAAATGAAAAACCAATGCACATTATCTTCTTATGTCATATAATAAGCATACAATTAAGTTGATAAACAAGGTCTAGACATATTCAAACCAGAAAAATCATGTATGTGGCTACCCCTAACCCTAAACTCTGTCTTATGAAGTCAAGCATGAAGAGATGTGGTTTTTGGTTTCAAACATGGAAATTTCAAAAACCGTCCCAAGAGCTTCATTTTGGAGCGACTAAGAAGCATACATGCCTACCTTTTCATATTCATGTTTAAAACTTGTTCAAATCTTGGTCAAACCTAGGATTTGACCAAGATTCAAATGGGCATAAAAATTCAAAAAAAAAAGAAAAACCAAGGTCTTCTTATGTCATATAGTAAGCATTCAATTAAGTTGATAAACAAGGTCTAGACATATTAAACCTGAAAAATCATGTACCTACCCCTAACCCTAAACTCTGTCTTATGAAGTCAAGCATGCATGGTGAAGATAAGTGGTTTTTGGTTTCAAACATGGAAATTTCAAAAACCCTCCTAATTAAGAGCTTCATTTTGGAGTGACTAAGAAGGATACATGCTTACTTTTTCATATTCATGTTTTAAACTTGTTTAAGTTATGGTCAAACCTAGGATTTGA
This sequence comes from Lolium rigidum, assembly GCF_022539505.1. Classification (NCBI taxonomy): domain Eukaryota; kingdom Viridiplantae; phylum Streptophyta; class Magnoliopsida; order Poales; family Poaceae; genus Lolium; species Lolium rigidum. The sequence continues at coordinate 181,638,738 of NC_061510.1, forward strand.
CCAAGATTTAAATGGGCATAAAAATTCAAAAACAAAATCAAAAACCAAAGCACATAGTCTTTGTATGTCATATAGTAAGCATTCAAGTTGATAAACAAGGTCTAGACATATTCAAACCAGAAAAATCATGGAAATTTCAAAAACCTCCCACGAGCTTCATTTTGGAGTGACTAAGAAGGATCGATACAGGCTTACTTTTTCATATTCATGTTTTAAACTTGTTTAAATCTTGGTCAAACCTAGGATTTGACCAAGATTCAACAAATGGGGATAAAAATTCAAAAAGTAATCAATAAAATGAAAAACCAGTGCACATATTCTTCTTATGTCATATAGTAAGCATTCAATTAAGTTGATAAACAAGGTCTAGACATATTCAAACCAAAAAAATCATGTTTCTAGCTACCCCTAACCCTAAACTCTGTCTTATATAGTCAAGCATGCATGAAGAGAAGTGGTTTTTGGTTTCAAACATGGAAATTTCAAAAACCCTCCCAAGAGTTACATTTTGGAGTGACTTAAGAAGGATAGATGCTTAATTTTTCATATTCATGTTTTAAACTTGTTTAAATCATTGTCAAACCTAGGATTTGACCAAGATTAAAATGGGCATAAAAATTCATAAAAAAATCAAAAGAATGAAAAACCAAAGCACATAGCATTCTTATGTCATATAGTAAGCATTAAAGTTGATAAACAAGGTCTAGACATATTCAAACCAGAAAAATCATGTATATATCTTTCCCTAACCCTAAACTCTGTCTTATGAAGTCAATCATGAAGAGAAGTGGTTTTGGGTTTCAATCATGGAAATTTCAAAAACCTCTTAAAAAATTCAGTATAGAGTGACTAAGAAGGATGCAAGTTTCCCTTTTCATTTTCATGTCTTAAACTTGTTTAAATCTTGGTCAAACCTAGATAAGATTTGACCAAAAGATTCAAACGTGCATAAAATAAAAAAAATAGAAAAATGAAAAACAAAAGCATATAGTCTTCTTATGTCATATAGTAAGCATTCAAGTTGATAAACAAGGTCTAGACATACTCAAACCAGAAAAATCATGTATCTACCCCATAACCCTAAACTCTGTCTTATGAAGTCAAGCATGAAGAGAAGTGGTTTTTGGTTTCAAACATGGAAATTTCAAAAACCCTCTCAAGAGCTACATTTTGGAGTAACATATTACAAGGTTTCAGAAAATTGAGTGGGGGCAGCTGCTCCCCTTGGCTATAGTTTGGATCCGCCCATGCTATAGTTTGAGGCCATTTGGATGACGTCGAAAAAATTCTTTGATTAGAAATGGGGTTGTTCGAACCCCGTAGTTGGATTTTGTTGAACCTTGATCTGTAGTACTGGGAAAAACCCTAGTTTAACCTATTTAATTATAGATTCGTAGGTCGATTTTTCTACCTTTTTATTATTACTATGCAGCACATATGTGTTTGCCCGTCGAGTGAAACTCGGAGGAAGAGGGATCACTCGGAAGGAGAGAAGAAGGGAGAGCATTATGGTGTCTCCCCTTTTTCGGGTGATGATGTTGACTGTTGTGCAGGGTTTGTCAGTGAGCAGGAGGTGCGAGCGAGTCGAGCGAGGCCGAGAATGAGAGATATTTGTTTTTTTGTGAGAGGGACAACCGAAGGATCCTGAAGGACCCAGAGACTTCCAATACGCATCCTGATGCGTCTTCTCTTGACAAAGAAAATGGCTGGGAGTTTGCGTACCTATTGCACGTGACTTGTGCTCACTGAAGTGTGGGACCACACGCATGGGCACCACACGTAAGTGTCAGACTTGTTGGTGTAAAAACTCGGTTGATTATTATAGTGCATTAGAACAAAGTTTCCTATGGATTCAAGGGTAGGAAATCCAAGTTAACTCATTTACATGACATTATTTTTTCCATGAAGCAAAGTTAACACATCCATCAATTGGTACATTTTGGAGTGACTAAGAAGGATCCATGCTTACTTATTCGTTTTCACGTGTTAAACTTGTCTAAATCTTGGTCAAACCTAGGATTTGACAGAGATTCAAATGGGCGGAAAATTAAAAAAAAATAGAAAAAATGAAAAGTCTTCTTATGTCATATAGTAAGCATTAAAGTTGATAAACAAGGTCTAGACATATTCAAACCATACAAATCATGTATCTACCCCTAACCCTAAACTATGTCTTATGAAGTCAAGCATGAAGACAAGTCGTTTTGGGTTTCAAACATGGAAATTTCAAAAACCCTCCCAAGAGCTACATTTTGGAGTGACTAAGAAGGATAGATGCTTAATTTTTCATATTCATGATTTAAACTTGTTCAAATCTTGGTCAAACATAGGATTTGACAAAGATTCAAATGGGCATAAAAATTAAAAAAAATAAAAAAATTGAAAAACCAAGGTCTTCTTATGTCATATAGTAAGCATTCAATTAAGTTGATAAACAAGGTCTAGACATATTCAAACAAGGAAAATCATGTATCTACCCCTAACCCTAAACTCTGTCTTATGAAGTCAAGCATGCATGCAGAGAAGTGGTTTTTATTTTCAAACATGGAAATTTAAAAAACCCTCCCAAGAGCTACATTTTGGAGTGACTTAAGAAGGATAGATGCTTAATTTTTCATATTCATGTTTTAAACTTGTTTAAATCATGGTCAAACCTAGGATTTGACCAAGATACAAATAGGCATTGAAAATAAAATAAATCAAAAACCTAGGCACATAGTCTTCTTATGTCATATAGTAAGCATTCAATTAAGTTGATTTTAGAGTGACTAAGAAGGATGCAGGCTTCCCTTTTCATTTTCATGTTTTAAACTTGTTTAAATCTTGCTCAAACCTAGGATTTGACCAAAAGATTCAAATGGGCATAAAATTTCAGAAAAAAATCAAAAGAATGAAAAAAAACAAAGGACATAGAATTCTTATATCATATATATAGTAAGCATTCAAGTTGATAAACAAGGTCTAGACATATTCAAACCAGAAAATCATGTATATATCTACCCCTAACCCTAAACTATGTCTTATGAAGTCAAGCATGCATGAAGAGAAGTGGTTTTTTTGTTTCAAACATGGAAATTTCAAGAACCCTCCCAAGATTTACATTTTGGAGTGACTAAGAAGGATAGATGCTTAATTTTTATATTCATGATTTAAATTTGTTTAAACCATGGTCAAACCTAGGATTTGACCAAGATTCAAATGGGCATAATTTTTTTGAAAAAATCAAAAAATGAAAAACCGAGGCACATAGTCTTCTTATGTCATATAGTAAGAATTCAATTAAGTTGATAAACAAGGTCTAGACATATTCAAACCAGGAAAATCATGTATCTACCCCCTAACCCTAGCTAAACTCTGTCTTATGAAGTCAAGCATGCATGCAGAGAAGTCGTTTTGGGTTTCAAACATGGAAATTTCAAGAACATCCCAAAAGCTTCATTTTGGATTGACTAAGAAGGATCCATGATTACCTTTTCATTTTCATGATTTAAACTTGTTCAAATCTTGGTCAAACATAGGATTTGACCAAGATTCAAATGGACACAAAATAAAAAAAATTAGAAAAATGAAAACCAAAGTACATAGTCTTCTTATGTCATATCGTAAGCATTCAAGTTGATAAACAAGGTCTAGACATATTCAAACCATACAAATCATGTATCTACCCCTAACCCTAAACTCTGTCTTATGATGTCAAGCATGAAGAGAAGTGGTTTTGGGTTTCAAACGTGGTAATTTCAAAAACCTCCCAAAAACTTCATTTTAGAGTGACTAAGAAGGATACAAGCTTCCGTTTTCATTTTCATGTTTTAAACTTGTTTAAATCTTGGTCAAACCTAGGATTTGACCAAAAGATTCAAATGGGCATAAAAAGTCAGAAAAAAATCAAAAGAATGAAAAAACAAAGGACATAGCATTCTTATGTCATATATATAGTAAGCATTCAAGTTGATAAACAAGGTCTAGACATATTCAAACCAGAAAATCATGTATATATCTACCCCTAACCCTAAACTCTGTCTTATGAAGTCAAACATGCATGAAGAGAAGTGGTTTTTGGTTTCAAACATGGAAATTTCAAAAACCCTCCCAAGAGTTACATTTTGGAGTGACTTAAGAAGGATAGATGCTTAATTTTTCATATTCATGTTTTAAACTTGTTTAAATCATTGTCAAACCTAGGATTTGACCAAGATTCAAATGGGCATAAAAATTCATAAAAAAATCAAAAGAATGAAAAACCAAAGCACATAGCATTCTTATGTCATATAGTAAAGCATTAAAGTTGATAAACAAGGTCTAGACATATTCAAACCAGAAAAAATCATGTATATATCTACCCCTAACCCTAAACTCTGTCTTATGAAGTCAATCATGAAGAGAAGTGGTTTTGGGTTTCAAACATGGAAATTTCAAAAACCTCTTAAATTTTTTATTTTAGAGTGACTAAGAAGGATGCAGGCTTCCCTTTTTCATTTTCATGTCTTAAACTTGTTTAAATCTTTGTCAAACCTAGCTAAGATTTGACCAAAAGATTCAAACGGGCATAAAATTCAAAAAAAACAGAAAAATGAAAAACAAAAGCATATAGTCTTCTTATGTCATATAGTAAGCATTCAAGTTGATAAACAAGGTCTAGACATACTCAAACCAGAAAAATCATGTATATATCTACCCCTAACCCTAAACTCTGTCTTATGAAGTCAATCATGAAGAGAAGTGGTTTTGGGTTCCAAACATGGAAATTTCAAGAACCTCCCAAAAAATCTTCATTTTAGAGTGTGACTAAGAAGGATCCAGGCTTACCTTTTCATTTTCATGTTCTAAACTTGTTTAAATCCTGGTCAAACCTAGGATTTCACAAAGATTCAAATATATGGGTATAAAATTCAAAAAAATAGAAAAATAAAAAACCAAAGCACATGGCATTCTTATGTCATATAGTAAGCATTAAAGTTGATAAAAAAGGTCTAGACATATGTAACATCCCAATTTTCAAAATTTCGAAACATCATGCATTGCATTCATAAACATCATGTCATCATTGCATTTATAGGGAAAATCCAAATTCAAATTCGTTTCAAAACCCCGAACCCCAAAATGGCAATATAGCCACATAGGCATGTATGCCAATTTTTGGTTTTGTAAAAGATTTTATTTTGCTTCAAAAGTGGTCTCATAGTGAAGGCCTTTTCACAAGGTTTCCAACGATATTTTATTTGTATTTTTCCGATTAATTTTGGTGACTCAAATGCATTTTCAAATAAGAGAAAGAGATAGAAGAAGAAAAAAAAAACAAAAAGAGAGGCCGACCCAACTGGGCCGACCAGACGGCCGACCGGCCCAGCCAGGCCAGGCCCCCGCACGCGCCCCACCCCTTCGTCCCCAACCGTCGCTCGCCCCGCTCCTCCCCCCGACGCGCCCGCACACACGCGCGAGGCACGCAGAGGCCCGGCCACCTCGCCTCCCCATCCTCCCCCCACTTCCCCGCGCCTCCCCCAACCGTATGAGGCCGCCCCCTTATAGCCCCGTCCCTCCTCTTCCAATTCCCCTACTCCCCCTCTCCCGAGACGCTGCCAGGCTGCGCTGATTGCTCGCCGGAGCAAGCTCAGCCGCCGCCGCCTCCGGCCGCACGCCACGGGCGCCCGAGGGAGCATTAGCCGGCGCCACCACCACCCGCGCCCCTGCCCCGCTGAGCTGGAGCTCGTCCACGATTCTGCTAGGCTAGGAGACGCCGGGAACACGACGCCGTCCGCCATCTGAGCCGCGCCGCCATCGACCACCTCGCCGCCGGCCACGTCACCGCCACGTCGCCGCCACGCGTGCGTCCAGTCAGCGCCACTGGGTATTCCCTTATTTACCTTTTTCTTCTTTCTAATTCCAGCCAATAGATCTCAGCCGTCCATGTTAAGTAGATCCAACGGCTAGTAGAGCCTGATCCGCACGAAGAGGTATCCACCAATGAGAAAGTGCCACATGTCTAGTGACCACCCTAGGTTTCGTTTAAACAGGATTTCGATAGTCCGCGCTTCGTAAAAATCATAACCAGAGTTCTGTAGGTCCAAAAATTACAAATCATATACCGTTGGAATCCTAAAAATATAAGGAACATTTTGGAACAGTAAAATTCGGACTTACAGTAGTTTGAGTTTCATTCAAATTTAAATGCCTAACTAGAGTACCGTGTCCATAAAATGAGATCTACATACTCTTTTCGAGTGATTCCTTTTGCGTATGCTCGCAAATAGAACTATCTGACCAGTAGCACCAAAACCATCATTTTTCTACTGTACCAAAGTACCATTTGCAATTAATGGTAGTTGCCCTTCGCTAGTGCGACATAGACGGTTCACAATAATTCAACCAACCGTAAAACTTGACCATGGCATCATGCATATAGTGACAACCGAGAGAATAATAAATGGAGTGCACTTGTGTAAACCGCATATGCATCTCATGTCTATGTTTGTGCATTTATGTCTTGCATTGTGCTTATGGTGCAATGTTATCGGATTGTAGATTGTGATTGTGCCGACTGCAACGGTTGTGCTTGTGAAGATTGTGCCAACTCTCCACCTTATCCAGGCAAGTGACACACACAAATGTCCCAGTTTTTATCTATGCACAATAGAGATTTTTGTAGTATACATGTGTAGGGTCTTATGCTTTGCTATGCAATCCCAGTAGTCTAGCTACCCCTACTTGAATTCTTTGTCGCCATTAAATTTAGTTGTTGCTCAGCTATGCTATAAAATGATTTTGATAGTGAGATATGGAAAAACAACTAAGTTTAATGAATTACCCGGGTGGAATTGGTATTGCTCGGGTTATGTTGAGTGGTTCCACTGGGGTCATGTCGTCGAACCTCTGAACCGCCGGGTGTATCGCACTTGTGGACGGCCACCCGGGAACAAAGAGATTGTAGACAACCTTGCTCATTAGCTTACCGTACAGCCACATGCTAATATGGGCTCGGCTTGATGGAGTATGTTGTGAGAACCCGGATCCTACGTGACGGATGATGTAGGGGATTGTAGGTTGGTACGGGTCCGTAGAGAATGGTGCAGGGGATTACTTCGGAAAAGTCTTGTCCTAGTCAACATCTGTCCATTTGAGCAAAATGTGCATCATGGAAGAAGAGCAGACTAGGTCATGTGGGTAAATTTGTACAACCTCTGCGAGTGTAAAACTAAGTACTTAGCCGTGTCCCCGGTTACGGACAATTTGAGCGAACCGACAAGGATCCTGTTCGAAAGTCTCCTCATTCCAATTTCTTAAATAAAACTTGATGGGTGAACGGGGATATGTCAATTGGTGCAAGTGACTATCGGCTAGCAGGTCCCGTGCCATGTCTATGGTCTGAGTCTGCAGGGGTAGGTCGCCCAAACCAAGTTGGTCATATGGAATAGGAAGGCTCACTGATGTCTATCGGTGGTGTCAAGGCTCACTGATGTCTATCGGTGGTGTCTAGGTTCATTGATGTCTATCAATGGTACTGCTTAATTAGTATGAAAGAAAATGATTTGTCAAATGATAGGATAAAATTGGCTTTATGCAAATATGCCTGAGCTCTACCAGCCAAATGTGCACTTAAGTGTTAGGTTGCCACTTGTGTCCACCATAGTGTCATCTTGCCAATACAATTCCAAATGTATTGACCTTCGGGCTGTAACGTTTTATGTTGCGGGTTACTTCTCTAGCTGAAGATGTTTGTTTAGGTTCACGAGTCTTTGCCCAACATGTCCGCTCGTGGCTTCATGAAGGAAGATGGCTCCATGCTTTATGTTTTCCTTGCTGCTTTAAACTCTGAAATTGTGCTAGCCTGAGAGCTATGCAACTTGTATCGAACCATTTTATTTCCGCTGGATCTTAGGTTGTAATGAAGATCTTTGCTACTTGGTATTTCATCTTAAACTGTGTGTGCTAGCAGTTCGATCCGGGGACTAGCACGGTTGCACGGAGACTCTCACTTTTTCAGGTGAGGTCACCACAGATGGTATCAGAGCACTGTGTTGCCCATAGGTTCGTGACCCTAGGTTTGGATTAGAAATAGGAAGACCTTAGGATAAAATTCCATCTTATCTATCTAATCCATTCTCTATTGGAAAGAAATGTTTGCAAATTGGTTTTCTTGTATTCTCACCTATTTCATCTTCAAAACAAATCTTCATCTTCTAGACGTCCAATCTTTGAAGACCTCAAGGAGGTGGAAGAGAAGCTAGAAGCACCCAAGATGGAAATAGAGTAGACCACCACTTTCTCTCTTTTATAGGACCAACGATATCTTAAAAACGCATTGATCATACCAAATTGTGGTATGACCATACTAGTTTGTTAGTGTTTAAAAAAAATTTGCCTGCACGATTTTATGGATTGTTATTGTGTGACTTGTGTGTGCATGGGTAGGAAATTTTTCCCTAGATCTGTCTATCTTGTTTCTCATCTATGCTAAACAACCACAAATGCCGCCAAGACGTGATTCAACCCAACTGGTAATTTTGGAATCCCAAGGTGTGGATGTAATCCTAGGCTTGGATTGGATGACTACGTATGAGGGCATAATAGATTGTGCAAAGAGATCAATTACACTCACAACCCCAGAAAAGAAACGAATCCGTTTCAACTCAACCTTTGAGCTTAAAGGTAGTAAGGTCAACTCTCTTAAGGGGGTTAGCCTAGAGGATGTACCAGTTGTGAGAGAATACCCGGATGTGTTTCCGGAAGAGTTGCCAGGATTGCCACCTGATAGAGAGGTTGAGTTTCTCATTGAACTTATGCCTGGAACTGGACCCATAGCCAAGAGACCCTATAAAATGGATGTTGAGGAACTGAAGGAGTTAAAGAAACAGCTTAGGGAACAAATCGAGAAAGGATTTATCCGACCCAGTTCATCATCTTGGGGAGCACCCGTACTGTTTGTTGAGAAGAAGGATTCTAGCAAAAGATTAGTGATGGACTACCGTTCGTTGAATGAGATGACAATTAAAAACAAGTACCCATTGCCCAACATCAATGACTTGTTCGACCAATTGAAGGGAGCAAAGGTATTCTCCAAGATAGATCTTCGATCAGGCTACTTCCAACTGAAGATCCGGGAGGAAGATATACCTAAGACCGCATTCACAACTAGATACGGTCTGTATGAGTATACCGTTATGCCCTTTGGACTAACCAATGCTCCGGCATATTTCATGACCATGATGAACAAGATATTCATGGAATATTTGGATAAGTTCGTGGTGGTATTCATCGACGATATATTGATATATTCAAAAGATGATGCCGAGCACGAGAAACATTTGCGCTTAATCATGGAAAAGCTCAGAGAGCACAAGTTGTATGCCAAGTTCAGCAAGTGCGAGTTACGGTTGGACAGAGTTGGATTCCTTGGACACATAGTTTCAGCAGAAGGAGTCGCAGTAGACCCAAGCAAGGTTGCAGCTGTGACCGAATGGGAGTCACCCAAGAATGCAGGAGAGATTCGGAGTTTCTTAGGACTTGCTGGATACTACCGAAGATTTATTGAGAATTTCTCCAAGATTGCAAAGCCCATGACAGAATTGCTGAAGAAGGATAAGAAATTCATATGGACTGACGAGTGTGAAGCTAGTTTTCAAGAATTGAAGAAACGCCTAGTAAGTGCACCGGTCCTATGTTTGCCGGATATCAATAAGGATTTCCAAGTGTACTGTGATGCTTCTCGCCAAGGACTTGGAGGTGTTCTAATGCAAGATGGAAAAGTGGTGAGTTATGCTTCGCGGCAGCTCAAACGTCATGAGAGAAACTATCCAACTCATGACTTAGAGCTAGCATCTGTCGTGCATACTCTCAAGGTATGGAGACATTATTTGATGGGAAAGCATTGTGATGTGTTCACAGACCATAAGACCCTGAAGTATATATTCACTCAGAAGGAACTGAACATGAGGCAAAGAAGATGGTTAGAACTAATAAAGGACTATGATATGAGTTTGCAATACCACCCAGGAAAGGCTAATGTTGTAGGCTGATGCGCTGAGTCGTAAGACCTATGTAAACGGTCTCACCGCCGGAGAACTACCCGAAGAGTTGTGTGAACATTTCAAAGATCTCCGACCTGGAGATTGTGCTCGAAGGTTATCTAGCATCGCTTGAAGTTCAGCCAACACTAATGGATAAGATTAGAGAAGCTCAGAAGTTAGACAAGGAAATAGAAGTAATCAAGGCCAATATGAGTGAAGGCAAAGCAAAGGGATTTCATGAGGATGAGCAAGGAGCCATATGGTTCGAGAAGCGAATTTGTGTGCCTCAAGACCCAGAACTTAGGAAGTTGATTCTTCAAGAAGCACATGATTCACCATACTCCATTCATCCTGGTAACACTAAGATGTACATGGATGTAAAGGAAAGGTTCTGGTGGACTAACTTGAAGAGAGACATTGCCGAGTATATTGCACTGTGTGATGTTTGTAGTAGAGTCAAGGCAGAACATCAAAAACCAGCAGGATTGTTGCAACCCTTACCAGTACCAGAGTGGAAGTGGGAAAATATTGGCATGGACTTTATCACCGGATTGCCAAAGACTAGATCAGGATATGATTCCATTTGGGTTGTAGTTGACCGTCGACTAAAGTGGCTCACTTCATTCCAGTGAAGACCACCTACACAAGCGCCAAACTAGCCAAGTTATACATGAACAAAATCATATGTTTGCATGGAGTGCCCAAGAGCATTGTGTCAGACAGAGGTACCCAGTTTACATCTCACTTTTGGCGTCAAATACATGAGTCTTTGGGAACTAGACTCGAGTTCAGCACAGCGTTTCACCCACAGACTGATGGACAGACTGAAAGAGTGAATCAAATCTTGGAAGATATGTTGAGAGCTTGTGCATTGGACTATGGATCTAGCTGGGATGAAAATTTGCCATACGCAGAATTTTCATACAACAATAGCCACCAAGCAAGTATTGGAATGGCTCCATTTGAGGCACTATATGGAAGAAAGTGCACCACCCCACTACTATGGAGTGGAGTAGGAGAAAGGAGTCTATTTGGCCCAGACTTGATCAAGGATGCAGAAGAGAAGGTCAGGTTGATCAGGGATAGATTGAAGATAGCCCAATCCAGACAGAAGAGCTACGCTGACTCAAAGCGTAGGGAAGTGACCTATGAGATAGGTGATAGAGCATACCTTAGAGTCTCACCGCTTCGTGGTGTGAAGAGGTTTGGAGTTAAGGGAAAGTTAGGACCCCGCTTTGTAGGACCATTCAAGATCCCGTCTCGCAAAGGTGAAGTGGCGTATGAATTGGAACTGGCAGAATCTCTATCTGCAGTTCATAAGGTGTTCCATGTAAGCCAACTGAAAAAGTGCCATCCAGATATGGCAGAGACTCCGTTGAGAGATACAGTACCACTTGAGGAAGTACGGTTGGAGAGTGATCTTACATATGAAGAAAAGCCAATCAAGATACTGGAGACAGCAGAAAGAGCTACGCGTACAAAGACGATCAAGTACTGCAAAGTCCAGTGGAATCACCACACCGAGGAAGAAGCTACTTGGGAACGAGAAGAGGACCTCCGTGAAGATCACCCATACCTATTTCCTAGCCACTCCGATTCTCGAGGGCGAGAATCATCTTAAGGGGGGTAGGTTTGTAACATCCCAATTTTCAAAATTTCGAAACATCATGCATTGCATTCATAAACATCATGTCATCATTGCATTTATAGGGAAAATCCAAATTCAAATTCGTTTCAAAACCCCGAACCCCAAAATGGCAATATAGCCACATAGGCATGTATGCCAATTTTTGGTTTTGTAAAAGATTTTATTTTGCTTCAAAAGTGGTCTCATAGTGAAGGCCTTTTCACAAGGTTTCCAACGATATTTTATTTGTATTTTTCCGATTAATTTTGGTGACTCAAATGCATTTTCAAATAAGAGAAAGAGATGGAAGAAGAAAAAAAAAACAAAAAAGAGAGGCCGACCCAAGCCGGGCCGACCGGACGGCCGACCGGCCCAGCCAGGCCAGGCCCCCGCACGCGCCCCACCCCTTCGTCCCCAACCGCCGCTCGCCCCGCTCCTCCCCACGACGCGCACGCACACACGCGCAGGCACGCAGAGGCCCCGGCCACCTCGCCTCCCCATCCTCCCCCCCACTTCCCCGCGCCTCCCCCAACCGTCTGAGGCCGCCCCCTTATAGCCCCGTCCCTCCTCTTCCAATTCCCCTACTCCCCCTCTCCCGAGACGCCGCCAGGCTGCGCTGATTGCTCGCCGGAGCAAGCTCAGCCGCCGCCGCCTCCGGCCGCACGCCACGGGCGCCCGAGGGAGCATTAGCCGGCGCCACCACCACCCGCGCCCCTGCCCCGCTGAGCCGGAGCTCGTCCACGATTCTGCTAGGCTAGGAGACGCCGGGAACACGACGCCGTCCGCCATCTGAGCCGCGCCGCCATCGACCACCTCGCCGCCGGCCACGTCACCGCCACGTCGCCGCCACGCGTGCGTCCAGTCAGCGCCACTGGGTATTCCCTTATTTACCTTTTTCTTCTTTCTAATTCCAGCCAATAGATCTCAGCCGTCCATGTTAAGTAGATCCAACGGCTAGTAGAGCCTGATCCGCACGAAGAGGTATCCACCAATGAGAAAGTGCCACATGTCTAGTGACCACCCTAGGTTTCGTTTAAACAGGATTTCGATAGTCCGCGCTTCGTAAAAATCATAACCAGAGTTCTGTAGGTCCAAAAATTACAAATCATATACCGTTGGAATCCTAAAACTATAAGGAACATTTTGGAACAGTAAAATACGGACTTGCAGTAGTTTGAGTTTCATTCAAATTTAAATGCCTAACTAGAGTACCGTGTCCATAAAATGAGATCTACATACTCTTTTCGAGTGATTCCTTTTGCGTATGCTCGCAAATAGAACTATCTGACCAGTAGCACCAAAACCATCATTTTTCTACTGTACCAAAGTACCATTTGCAATTAATGGTAGTTGCCCTTCGCTAGTGCGACATAGACGGTTCACAATAATTCAACCAACCGTAAAACTTGACCATGGCATCATGCATATAGTGACAACCGAGAGAATAATAAATGGAGTGCACTTGTGTAAACCGCATATGCATCTCATGTCTATGTTTGTGCATTTATGTCTTGCATTGTGCTTATGGTGCAATGTTATCGGATTGTAGATTGTGATTGTGCCGACTACGCAACGGTTGTGCTTGTGAAGATTGTGCCAACTCTCCACCTTATCCAGGCAAGTGACACACACAAATGTCCCAGTTTTTATCTATGCACAATAGAGATTTTTGTAGTATACATGTGTAGGGTCTTATGCTTTGCTATGCAATCCCAGTAGTCTAGCTACCCCTACTTGAATTCTTTGTCGCCATTAAATTTAGTTGTTGCTCAGCTATGCTATAAAATGATTTTGATAGTGAGATATGGAAAAACAACTAAGTTTAATGAATTACCTGGGTGGAATTGGTATTGCTCGGGTTATGTTGAGTGGTTCCACTGGGGTCATGTCGTCGAACCTACGAACCGCCGGTGTATCGCACTTGTGGACGGCCACCCGGGAACAAAGAGATTGTAGACAACCTTGCTCATTAGCTTACCGTACAGCCACATGCTAATATGGGCTCGGCTTGATGGAGTATGTTGTGAGAACCCGGATCCTACGTGACGGATGATGTAGGGGATTGTAGGTTGGTACGGGTCCGTAGAGAATGGTGCAGGGGATTACTTCGGAAAAGTCTTGTCCTAGTCAACATCTGTCCATTTGAGCAAAATGTGCATCATGGAAGAAGAGCATACTAGGTCATGTGGGTAAATTTGTACAACCTCTGCAGAGTGCAAAACTAAGTACTTAGCCGTGTCCCCGGTTACGGACAATTTGAGCGAACTGACAAGGATCTCGTTCGAAAGTCTCCTCATTCCAATTTCTTAAATAAAACTTGATGGGTGAACGGGGATATGTCAATTGGTGCAAGTGACTATCGGCTAGCGGGTCCCGTGCCATGTCTATGGTCCGAGTGCCAGGGGTAGGTCGCCCAAACCAAGTTGGTCATATGGAATAGGAAGGCTCACTGATGTCTATCGGTGGTGTCAAGGCTCACTGATGTCTATCGGTGGTGTCTAGGTTCATTGATGTCTATCAATGGTACTGCTTAATTAGTATGAAAGAAAATGATTTGTCAAATGATAGGATAAAATTGGCTTTATGCAAATATGCACGAGCTCTACCAGACCAAATGTGCACTTAAGTGTTAGGTTGCCACTTGTGTCCACCATAGTGTCATCTTGCCAATACAATTCCAAATGTATTGACCTTCGGGCTGTAACGTTTTATGTTGCAGAGTTACTTCTCTAGTTGAAGATGTTTGTTTAGGTTCACGAGTCTTTGCCCAACATGTCTGCTTGTGGCTTCATGAAGGAAGATGGCTCCATGCTTTATGTTTTCCTTCTTTGCTTTAAACTCTGAAATTGTGCTAGCACGAGAGCTATGCAACTTGTATCGAACCATTTTATTTCCGCTGGATCTTAGGTTGTAATGAAGATCTTTGCTACTTGGTATTTCATCTTAAACTGTGTGTGCTAGCAGTTCGATCCAGGGACTAGCACGGTTGCACAGAGACTCTCACTTTTTCAGGTGAGGTCACCACAACATATTCAAACCAGAAAAAATCATGTATATATCTACCCCTAACCCTAATCTCTGTCTTATAAAGTCAAGCATGCATGAAGAGAAGTGGTTTTTGGTTTCAAACATGGAAATTTCAAAAACCCTCCCAAGAGCTACATTTTGGAGTGACTAAGAAGGATAGATGCTTAATTTTTCATATTCATGATTTAAACTTGTTCAAATCTTGGTCAAACCTAGGATTTGACCAAGATTCAAATGGGCATAAAAATTCAAAAAAAAATAAAAAAAATGAAAAACCAAGGTCTTCTTATGTCATATAGTAAGCATTCAATTAAGATGATAAACAAGGTCTAGACATATTCAAACAAGAAAAATCATGTATCTACCCCCTAACCCTAAACTCTGTTTCATGAAGTCAAGCATGAAGATGTGTGGTTTTTGGTTTCGAACATGGAAATTTCAAAAACCCTCCCAAGAGCTTCATTTTGAAGTGACTAAGAAGCATACATGCTTACTTTTTCATATTCATGTTTTAAACTTATTCAAATCTTGGTGAAACCTAGGATTTGACCAAGATTCAAATGGGCATAAATTTTTTTAAAAATCAAAAAATGAAAAACCAAGGCACATAGTCTTCTTAAGTCATATAGTAAGCATTCAATTAAGTTGATAAACAAGGTCGATCTAGACATATTCAAACCAGGAAAATCATGTATCTACCCCTACCCCTAGCTAAACTCTGTCTTATGAAGTCAAGCATGCATGAAGAGAAGTGGTTTTTGATTTCAAACATGGAAATTTCAAAAACCTCCCAAAAGCTTCATTTTGGAGTGACTAACAAGGATCCATAGGAAACTATGTACTAATAGAGTATAATAATCACCCAAGTTATTAGAGCAACAAGTCGTTCACTTACGTGTGGTTCCAATGCGTGAGGTCCCACACTTCAGTGAGCACAAGTCACGTACGCTAGGTAGGCAAACTCCCAACCATCTTCTTTGTCAATAGAGAGGCATCAAGACTCTCTATCTCTCTCCATCTCTCCAATTATCCACCTCCGTTGGCTGCCGGTTTTGGCAAGGCGTTTCTAGCTCAGCTCGGAGGCCATGGTGTGTAGGCTCTGTAGCCATGGCGATTTGGTCGCGCCAATTTGTTCGTGCCCGGCTGCGACGAGGATCAATCCGGACGATGGCTGTTAAGGACCCGATCGCATTTCTTGCTTTCAGCCTGGGGTCTACCATGTAAATCTTAGGGATTTAGACGTAATTTCCTGTTTATTTTGTGTCCTGTTGTAAACTGTGCTCTGATGCGTATTGGAAATCTGGGTCCTTCAGGATCGTTCGGTTGTCCCTCTAAAAAAACATCTCTCTCATTCTCGACCTCGCTCGCTTGCACCCCCTGCGCACTGACAACCCTGCACAACAGTCAGCATCACCCGAAAAAATCTAGACACCATAAATAAGTGGGCCCCGTGACTGCTCTCCCTTCGTCTCCTCCCGTGTGATCCCTCTTCCTCCGAATCCCGACCTTGCGGAAAAGAAAAATGAAATGACAGAGTTTCACTGGACGGGCAAACACATGTGCTGCCTAGTATTAATAATAAAAACGAAAAAAAATCGACCTACGAATCTATTATTAAATAAGTTAAACTAGGGTTACTGCCAGATACTACGGATCAATTTCAGAAAATGCAACTACGGGGTTCGATTTTGGCCTGCTAACATAAAATTAAATAATCTGAACTAGTATTCCTCTAAAAAATCATTTTGGTATGCATCGTTTGGTACTTTTGATAGCAAGAGTGCTTACTACCTCCGTTAGCAAATAGTCTTCATTTTCATGTTTATGAAGTCAAGCATGAAGAGAAGTGGTTTTGGGTTTCAAACATGGAAATTTCAAAAACCTCCCAAAACTTCATTTTAGAGTGACTAAGAAGGATACAAGCTTCCCTTTTCATTTTCATGTTTTAAACTTGTTTAAATTATCTTGGTCAAATCTAGGATTTGACAAGATTCAAATGGGCAAACATATGATAAGTGATGCAAATATCATTTCTAAGTGCAGGCAAACCAGCCTTTAGCTTAACATATTACAAGATTTCAGAAAATTGAGTGGGGGCAGCTGCCCCCCTTGGCTATAGTCTAGATCCGCCCATGCTATAGTTTGAGGCCATTTGGATGACGTCGAAAAAATTCTTTGATTAGAAATGGGGTTGTTCGAACCCCGTAGTTGGGTTTTTTTGAACCTTGATCTGTTGAACTGGGCAAAACCCTAGTTTAACCTATTTAATTATAGATTCGTAGGTCGATTTTTCTACCTTTTTATTATTACTATGCAGCACATATGTGTTTGCCCGTCGAGTGAAACTCGGAGGAAGAGGGATCACTCGGAAGGAGAGAAGAAGGGAGAGCATTATGGTGTCTCCCCTTTTTCGGGTGATGATGTTGACTGTTGTGCAGGGTTTTTCACTGAGCAGGAGGTGCGAGCGAGCAAGCGAGCGAGCGAGTCGAGCGAGGCCGAGAATGAGAGAGATTTGTTTTTTTTTGAGAGGGACAACCGAAGGATCCTGAAGGACCCAGAGACTTCAAATACGCATCCTGATGCATCTTCTCTTGACAAAGAAAATGGCTGGGAGTTTGCGTACCTATTGCACGTGACTTGTGCTCACTGAAGTGTGGGACCTCATGCATGGGCACCTCACGTAAGTGACAGACCTGTTGGTGTAAAAACTTGGTTGATTATTAGTGCATTAGAACAAAGTTTCATATGGATTCAAGGGTAGGAAATCCAAGTTAATTCATTTACATGACATTATTTTTTTCCATTAAGCAAAGTTAACACATCTATCAATTGGTACATTTTGGAGTGACTAAGAAGGATCCATGCTTACTTATTCGTTTTCACGTGTTAAACTTGTCTAAATCTTGGTCAAACCTAGGATTTGACAGAGATTCAAATGGGCGGAAAATTAAAAAAAACAGAAAAATGAAAAACCAAAGCACATAGTCTTCTTATGTCATATAGTAAGCATTAAAGTTGATAAACAAGGTATAGACATATTCAAACCAAACAAATTATGTATCTACCCCTAACCCTAAACTATGTCTTATGAAGTCAAGCATGAAGAGAAGTGGTTTTGGGTTTCAAACATGGAAATTTCAAAAACCTCCCAAAAACTTCATTTAGAGTGACTAAGATGGATACATGCTTCCCTTTTCATTTTCATGTTTTAAACTTGTTTAAATCTTGGTCAAACCTAGGATTTGACCAAGATTCAAATGGGCATCAAAAATAAAAAAATTAGAAAAATGAAAACCAAAGCACATAGTTTTCTTATGTCATATAGTAAGCTTTCAAGTTGATAAACAAGGTCTAGACATATTCAAACCAGAAAAATCATGTATATATCTACCCCTAACCCTAAACTCTGTCTTATGAAGTCAATCATGAAGAGAAGTGGTTTTGGGTTTCAAACATGGAAATTTCAAGAACCTCCCAAAAGCTTCATTTTAGAGTGACTAAGAAGGATCCAGGCTTACCTTTTCATTTTCATGTTTTAAACTTGTTTAAATCCTGGTCAAACCTAGGATTTGACAAAGATTCAAATATATGGGCATAAAATTCAAAAAAAAAATAGAAAAATGAAAAACCAAAGCACATAGTCTTCTTATGTCATATAGTAAGCATTAAAGTTGATAAACAAGGTCCAGACGTATTCAAACCAGACAAATCATGTATCTACCCCTAACCCTAAACTCTGTCTTATGAAGTCATGCATGAAGAGAAGTCGTTTTGGGTTTCAAACATGGAAATTTCAAAAACCCTCCCAAGAGCTACATTTTGGAGTGACTAAGAAGAATAGATGCTTAATTTTTTATATTCATGATTTAAACTTGTTCAAATCTTGGTCAAACATAGTGCATCTACTCAGCGCTGCAATTTGTTCCAAACCAAAGCTTTAGTTGGTCCTGACAAGGCTTGCAAGGTTATTATTGATGGCGGGAGTTGCCGCAATTTAGCAAGCAAGGAGTTATGTACCAAGCTGAAGTTGAAGTATCTACCGCACCCGCATCCATATTATATTCAATGGTTGAGCGACAATGGTGAGATGAAGGTAAACCACATGGAATTTGGCGACGTGTTTCCGGAGGAGGTACCCGCAGGACTACCACCATTGCGAGGTATTGAGCATCAAATTGACTTGATTCCCGGAGCTTCGCTGCCCAATAGGGCGCCATATCGCACTAATCCCGAAGAGACAAAGGAGATACAGAAGCAAGTACAAGCGCTACTCGACAAAGGTTATATCCGCATAAGCCTTAGTCCTTGTGCTGTTCCTGTTATTCTAGTTCCTAAGAAAGATGGTACTTGGCGTATGTGCGTAGATTGTAGAGCTATAAACAACATTACTATTCGATATCGTCACCCTATTCCCCATTTAGAGGATATGCTAGATGAATTGAGTGGTGCTGCTGTGTTCTCTAAAATTGATTTGCGTAGTGGTTATCATCAAATTAGGATGAAAGAAGGGGATGAGTGGAAAACAGCCTTTAAAACAAAATTTGGTTTATATGAGTGGTTAGTAATGCCTTTTGGGTTAACTAATGCACCTAGCACTTTCATGAGACTGATGAACCATGTTTTGCGTGAATTTATTGGCAAATTTGTGGTTGTCTACTTTGATGACATATTAATCTACAGCCGCAATGAATCTGAACATACTATACATATTCGACATGTTTTGCAAGTGTTGCGTGATAATCAACTCTATGGTAATCTTGAGAAGTGCACATTTTGCAAAGATAAGGTCATATTTCTGGGTTATGTTGTCTCTAAGCATGGAGTAGAAGTAGATGTGTCTAAAATTGAAGCTATTCAAAATTGGCCTACTCCCATGAATGTGAGTCAAGTACGAAGTTTTCATGGTCTAGCTGGGTTTTATCGCCGATTTGTGCCCAACTTTAGTACTATTGCTGCACCTTTGAATGATTTGACTAAAAAGGGTGTTGTTTTTGAGTGGGGTGCAACCCAAGATCATGCTTTTGATGAACTTAAGAGATTGTTAACTTCTGCACCGTTGCTTGCACTTCCTGATTTCAATAAGCAATTTGAGATTGAATGTGATGCTAGTGGTATTGGAATTGGTGGTGTGTTGATGCAAGAGGGTCGCCCAATTGCATATTTTTCTGAGAAACTTTTTGGTGCTAAGTTGAACTATCCTATATATGATAAAGAATTGTATGCTTTAATTAGAGTTCTTGAGGTTTGGCAACATTACTTGTGGCCAAAAGAATTTATCATACATTCTGATCATGAAGCTTTAAAATACCTGAAAGCCCAATCTACTTTGCATAAGCGTCTAGCTAAGTGGGTTGAGTTCATTGAGTCTTTTCCATATATTATTAAGCATAAGAAGGGAAAAGATAATATTGTTGCTGATGCTCTATCTAGGAAGAATATGCTATTAACTCAACTTGATGTTAAAATTCCTGGTTTAGAGATATTATGTGATTTGTATGCTACTGATCATGATTTTGCTGAACCATATCGCTTATGTGCTCTTGGTAAAGCATGGGAAAATATCACATACATGATGGGTTCTTGTTTAGAGCTAACAAACTATGTGTTCCAGAATCGTCTGTGCGTTTGCTCTTATTGCAGGAATCACATGCTGGAGGTTTGATGGGTCACTTTGGGCGTGAGAAGACGCTACTCATGCTAGCTGACCACTTTTATTGGCCAAAGATGAGGCGGGACGTGGATAGATATGTGAGGAGATGCATTACTTGCAACAAATCCAAGTCCAAGCTGAATCCTCACGGTTTGTATACTCCTTTACCGGCACCTACTACACCATGGGAGGATATTAGTATGGATTTTGTGTTGGGTTTGCCGCGTACTAAGAGAGGCCATGATTCTATATTTGTGGTAGTGGATAGATTTTCTAAGATGTCCCACTTTATTGCTCGCCACAAGAGCGACGATGCGTCGCATATTGCTAACCTGTTTTTCGGGGAGATTGTACGTCTACATGGAGTCCCGAAGACTATTGTTTCTGATCGTGACGTGAAGTTTATGAGCTACTTCTGGAAGACGCTTTGGAGAAAGCTGGGGACGAAGCTGCTGTTCAGCACTACTTGTCATCCCCAAACTGATGGTCAAACCGAAGTGGTGAATAGAACATTGTCACAACCTGTTGAGATCCATGATCAAGAAGAACTCGAAGGAGTGGGAAGAGTGTTTGCCGCATGTGGAGTTTGCTTACAACAGGGCGGTGCATTCTACCACGGAGCTATGTCCTTTTGAGGTGGTGTATGGTTTCAAACCCATTACGCCACTTGACTTGTTGCCTTTGCCCATACATGAGAGAGTTAATATGGAGGCATCAAAGAGGGCAAATTTTGTGAAGAAGATTCATGTGAAGACTAAAGATTTGATTGAGAAGAAAGGCAAGAGCAATGCTGCAAGAATGAATAAGAAGCGCAAGGAGATGTTGTTCAAGCCTGGTGATTTGGTCTGGGTACATTTTCGCAAGGATAGGTTCCCGAAGCTGAGGAAGTCTAAGTTGAAGCCTCGTGGTGCTGGTCCTTACAAAGTGCTTGCCAAGATCAATGATAATGCATACTCGATAGATCTTCCGGAGGATGAGTTTGGTGTCGGTAATTCTTTCAATGTTGCTGATTTGACACCATATGACGGAGAAGACCTTGGAGCGTCGGGGTCGACGCCTTTTGAAGGGGGGAGATGATGAGGACATCCCTACCTCACTACTACCTCCGTCATTACCAACCGAAGATGAACCTCGCTGTGAAGCTCAAGTCCAATGAAGTCAGGATTGGACCAATGACACGAGCTCGTGCGAAGCTACTTAAACAACATGTGAACTTGTTCCTAAACGATACCTTGATTGATGAGAACTTTATACTACCTAAGTCCTATTACTTATGTATGGTATGAAGAGGAGACAAGCATCGCACGAGGAGGAAAGGAGCAGCTGGACGTAAAGATGGACGTGAAGCTGGACATGGAGCTGGACATGAAGATATCTCATGGACGCGCGAGGGAGGAGCGGGAGTAATGCGCGAGAGGAGAAGAAGAAGTCCGAGCCGGTCCGGCGCCCGGTCGGACCGGCCCCCACGCCGGGCCGCCCGGTCCCCGGCTCGGTCAACCGGCCGCCAACCGGAGGGAGCGCATCGTACCGGGCAGAAACCGGAAACTTCGCAGTTTCTCGGTTGCCGCCCTGTTGACCTGACCACCGACCGGACCGGCCGGTCCACAGCCCGGTCGACCGGATCCCAGACCGGACCAGTCCGAGTCTGTCTCGACCAGATCTATTCTGGGTCGGTTTTACTTGTATCTTTCGACCAGAACTCGTCCCGGACACCTATATAAGTGCCTTGGACGACCCCCTAGCGGCTTTAGACCACGTTTAAGATAAACCCTAGTTCTTAGTTGTTTGCTCTGCAAAACTATTGAATTCCCTACACCATATTGCTTGGATATTGTGTAGATCCTGTTTAAGTCTTGTGTGATCTGCTGTTCCAACTTACCGCTTCGTGGTCGGCGGCTACGTGCGCAAGTGTGTGGAGTTGCGAATATCTTGCAGGGTTGAGAGCTGTTGCATCTGGCGACAGGGACCAATCGAGAGATCTCGTTGCGTCATACAAGTTATCATCCACTACATCATCGTGTTTCTCCGCTGCTATCACCCCGTGATCATCATCACCATCGTTGCTTACTGAGAAGATCGGGCAACCCCATATCAGAGGCCCCTGCTTGTCCGTGGGTGGGGCTGGATATAGGGGAAATGAAAGCCCTAGAAGATAGCATCCTGCTAATATCCTAGTACAAAACAATTGAACTAGAAAATCCCGCCAATATATGGTGCTGAATTGCGGGCGGCTCATAGCTTGTGCACAAATAAAATGGGAAAATCCAAAAAATGTAGTTCAACAAAAAAACTCTAGTAGGCAAAGTCGCTAGCTCGCCATGAGAAGATGCACTCCACCAAAAAAATGTCATGACAAGCTAGTTTGCTATGGATCTTGCACAACCCTGCTCGATAAAATGGTGGGCACAAAAGACAAGCTAAATCAAAAATAATGGTGGTAGAAAGATGTAAACTCTTAAATGTAAACTCTACTAAACAGGGCCAACTCAAAAACATGCCTCATATTATTAGTACTTCCTCCGGTCCATATTAACTCCCACTAAAATGGATGTATCTACAAATACATCCATTTGAGTGGCATGTATATGGATAGGAGTAGTAGATCAAGGAGTTGCGAGATAGTGGAGGAAATGAGGTGGGGAGGAGGAGGGTGATGACCAGACCCCCATCTCCACGGCACCGCATAAATAGAAGCTAAAATATGTGAAACAGTGGAGGAAATGAGGTGGGGAGGAGGAGGGCGACGACCAGACACGATAACAGTACTCCCCCCGGTCGAACTGCTCCTCATGTCGCGCAAGGTGAAAAAGGGGTATTTTTTTCATTGACTTGATGGAGAAAAAAGTCTTCTTTTTAGCCCCAGCGTCACCGCAGATTAGGTGACATGCACCTATTGCATGTCACCGTGTGACATGAGGTTTAAATTCAAATTTAAACATTGCGAACAAATCTGAAAAAAATCATGCATGTTCACAACACATATTAAGATAACCCCTAGAAATTTCAGATCAAAATTCGAAACATACATCAAGAAACAAAAAAGAGAAATCTATCATGAATAGTTCCCGAATTCAAATCTGAGTTTCTCTGTAGACTATTCACATCTGAGTTTCTCTTTTTTTGTTTCTCGATGTATGTTTCGAATTTTGATCTGAAATTTTTAGGGGTTATCTTAATATGTGCTGCGAACGTGCATGATTTTTTCCAGATTTTTTCGCAATGTTTAAATTTGGATTTGGGCCGCATGTCACACGGTTACATGCAAAAGGTGCATGTCACCTCGCTACCGCTCAAGAAATGGAGCCCCTCTCCTCTGGGCTCCAATAAAAGCTTCACTTCTCGTGTCAGACTGTTGAAGACACTGGCAAGTGCATGTCAGGGGGACAGAGAATAAATTGCGTCCACGCGTCGGCGCGTGCTGTCTACCCCAAACCCTAAACTCTCTCTTATGAAGTCAAGCATGCATGAAGAGAAGTGGTTTTAGGTTTCAAACATGGAAATTTCAAAAACCCTCCCAAGAGCTACATTTTGGAGTGACTAATTATTCATATTCATGATTTAAACTTGTTTAAATGGGCATAAAAATGGGCATAAAATTCAAAATAAATCAAAATAAATGAAAAACCAAGGCACATAGTCTTCTTATGTCATATAGTAAGCATTCAATTAAGTTGATAAACAAGGTCTAGACATATTCAAACCAGAAAAATCATGTATCTCCCCCTAACCCTAAACTCTGTCTTATGAAGTCAAGCATGAAGAGATGTGGTTTTTGGTTTCAAACATGGAAATTTCGAAAACCCTCCCAGGAGCTTCATTTTGGAGTGACTAAGAAGCATACATGCTTACTTTTTCATATTCATGTTTTAAACTTGTTCAAATCTTGGTCAAACCTAGGATTTGACCAAGATTCAAATGGGCATAAAAATTCAAAAAAAAACAAAAAAAATTGAAAAACCAAGGTCTTCTTATGTCATATAGTAAGCATTCAATTAAGTTGATAAACAAGGTCTAGACATATTAAACCTGAAAAATCATGTATCTATCCCCTAACCCTAAACTCTGTCTTATGAAGTCAAGCATGCATGGTGAAGAGAAGTGGTTTTTGGTTTCAAACATGGAAATTTGAAAAACCCTCCCAAGAGCTTCATTTTGGAGTGACTAAGAAGGATACATGCTTACTTTGTCATATTCATGTTTTAAACTTGTTTAAGTCATGGTCAAACCTAGGAATTCACCAAGATTCAAATGGGCATAAAAATTCAAAAAAGAATAAAAAACCAAAGCACATAGTCTGTGTATGTCATATAGTAAGCATTAAAGTTGATAAACAAGGTCTAGACCTGTTCAAACCAGAAAAATCATGGAAATTTCAAAAACCTCCCGCGAGCTTCATTTTGGAGTGACTAAGAAGGATCGATGCATGTTACTTTTCATATTCATGTTTTAAACTTGTTTAAATCTTGGTCAAACCTAGGATTTGACCAAGATTAAACAAATGGGGATAAAATTTAAAAAAAACAATAAAATGAAAAACCAATGCACATTGTCTTCTTATGTCATATAATAAGCATACAATTAAGTTGATAAACAAGGTCTAGACATATTCAAACCAGAAAAATCATGTATGTGGCTACCCCTAACCCTAAACTCTGTCTTATGAAGTCAAGCATGAAGAGATGTGGTTTTTGGTTTCAAACATGGAAATTTCAAAAACCGTCCCAAGAGCTTCATTTTGGAGCGACTAAGAAGCATACATGCCTACCTTTTCATATTCATGTTTAAAACTTGTTCAAATCTTGGTCAAACCTAGGATTTGACCAAGATTCAAATGGGCATAAAAATTCAAAAAAAAGAAAAACCAAGGTCTTCTTATGTCATATAGTAAGCATTCAATTAAGTTGATAAACAAGGTCTAGACATATTAAACCTGAAAAATCATGTACCTACCCCTAACCCTAAACTCTATCTTATGAAGTCAGGCATGCATGGTGAAGATAAGTGGTTTTTGGTTTCAAACATGGAAATTTCAAAAACCCTCCTAATTAAGAGCTTCATTTTGGAGTGACTAAGAAGGATACATGCTTACTTTTTCATATTCATGTTTTAAACTTGTTTAAGTCATGGTCAAACCTAGGATTTGACCAAGATTTAAATGGGCATAAAAATTCAAAAACAAAATCAAAAACCAAAGCACATAGTCTTTGTATGTCATATAGTAAGCATTCAAGTTGATAAACAAGGTCTAGACATATTCAAACCAGAAAAATCATGGAAATTTCAAAAACCTCCCACGAGCTTCATTTTGGAGTGACTAAGAAGGATCTATACAGGCTTACTTTTTCATATTCATGTTTTAAACTTGTTTAAATCTTGGTCAAACCTAGGATTTGACCAAGATTCAACAAATGGGGATAAAAATTCAAAAAGTAATCAATAAAATGAAAAACCAGTGCACATATTCTTCTTATGTCATATAGTAAGCATTCAATTAAGTTGATAAACAAGGTCTAGACATATTCAAACCAAAAAAATCATGTTTCTAGCTACCCCTAACCCTAAACTCTGTCTTATGAAGTCAAGCATGCATGAAGAGAAGTGGTTTTTGGTTTCAAACATGGAAATTTCAAAAACCCTCCCAAGAGTTACATTTTGGAGTGACTTAAGAAGGATAGATGCTTAATTTTTCATATTCATGTTTTAAACTTGTTTAAATCATTGTCAAACCTAGGATTTGACCAAGATTAAAATGGGCATAAAAATTCATAAAAAATCAAAAGAATGAAAAACCAAAGCACATAGCATTCTTATGTCATATAGTAAGCATTAAAGTTGATAAACAAGGTCTAGACATATTCAAACCAGAAAAATCATGTATATATCTTTCCCTAACCCTAAACTCTGTCTTATGAAGTCAATCATGAAGAGAAGTGGTTTTGGGTTTCAATCATGGAAATTTCAAAAACCTCTTAAAAAATTCAGTTTAGAGTGACTAAGAAGGATGCAGGCTTCCCTTTTCATTTTTCATGTCTTAAACTTGTTTAAATCTTGGTCAAACCTAGATAAGATTTGACCAAAAGATTCAAACGGGCATAAATTAAAAAAAATAGAAAAATGAAAAACAAAAGCATATAGTCTTCTTATGTCATATAGTAAGCATTCAAGTTGATAAACAAGGTCTAGACATACTCAAACCAGAAAAATCATGTATCTACCCCATAACCCTAAACTCTGTCTTATGAAGTCAAGCATGAAGAGAAGTGGTTTTTGGTTTCAAACATGGAAATTTCAAAAACCCTCTCAAGAGCTACATTTTGGAGTAACATATTACAAGGTTTCAGAAAATTGAGTGGGGGCAGCTGCTCCCCTTGGCTATAGTTTGGATCCTCCCATGCTATAGTTTCAGGCCATTTGGATGACGTCGAAAAAATTCTTTGATTAGAAATGGGGTTGTTCGAACCCCGTAGTTGAATTTTTTTGAACCTTGATCTGTAGTACTGGGCAAAACCCTAGTTTAACCTATTTAATTATAGATTCGTAGGTCGATTTTTCTACCTTTTTATTATTACTATGCAGCACATATGTGTTTGCCTGTCGAGTGAAACTCGGAGGAAGAGGGATCACTCGGAAGGAGAGAAGAAGGGAGAGCATTATGGTGTCTCCCCTTTTTCGGGTGATGATGTTGACCGTTGTGCAGGGTTTGTCGATGAGCAGGAGGTGCGAGCGAGTCGAGCGAGGCCGATAATGAGAGATATTTGTTTTTTTGTGAGAGGGACAACCGAAGGATCCTCGAAGGACCCGGAGACTTCCAATACGCATCCTGATGCGTCTTCTCTTGACAAAGAAAATGGCTGGGAGTTTGCGTACCTATTGCACGTGACTTGTGCTCACTGAAGTGTGGGACCACACGCATGGGCACCACACGTAAGTGACAGACTTGTTGGTGTAAAAACTCGGTTGATTATTATAGTGCATTAGAACAAAGTTTCATATGGATTCAAGGGTAGGAAATCCCAGTTAACTCATTTACATGACATTATTTTTTCCATGAAGCAAAGTTAACACATCCATCAATTGGTACATTTTGGAGTGACTAAGAAGGATCCATGCTTACTTATTCGTTTTCACGTGTTAAACTTGTCTAAATCTTGGTCAAACCTAGGATTTGACAGAGATTCAAATGGGCGGAAAATTAAAAAAAATAGAAAAAATGAAAAACCAAAGCACATAGTCTTCTTATGTCATATATGTTGCCTGCCAAAACTCACCGGCGAGCAGTGGTTAAACAACATGAAGAGCCGGGAGACTCCCAAGACTGCTAAGTGGGCCCTGGTGCCTCGCGTCGTCCCGCAAAGTCCCAGCACACGTCCTGGCGGTTGCAAGGGCGTGCCACCTGACCTATACCTGATCAGGAAGGTGTTGGATTGCTTCGATTAGTCTCCTGCATGGTAGACACGTAAACATTAAATACGAGCCCGATCGGCTCTCAGGTTGCCCTGTGGATCAGCTCGAAAAGCCGATCGCCCCATGGTTCACGTTGGATTTACGATGACATGGGGATCCTGCTTGATCAAAACAAAGCTAAACCAATCTACGACAGTTTAGGGTTTTCACCACATAATCGGAACATCCTACGCGTAGTTGGGCCTAGCAGATACGAAAGATGATGGAAACTATTCCTAAAAGAGGCCTAAAAACCAACATTAAGTCAATTCCCGGAACATCCCTTGTAGGAACGGTAAAACAACACCCCACGCACTACCGGATCATCCAACCCCAGCATAAGGCCTAATCATGCAGATATTAAACTAATCTTTGAAGAACAAGGAGCAACTATAACAGATCGGATCTACTAAGTAACGAACAAGAAAGGTGCTGCCCTTACACCTAAATAGGTGTAAGGACAGCTAGATATCGAGGGACGGCATTGCTAAGCAAATATGCATAAGAAAAGCATCAATGCAAGCCCCAAAACATCTACGATAAATAGTGCTACTCGCCATCAACAACGCTTCAAGCACGAGTAACACAAGGTAACGAATAAACGTATATCGCCTAGATCGCAAGATGCGATCTAGGCAGCATGATGCTTACCCGAAGGAACCCTCGAAATAAGGGGTGGCGATGCGCCTGGTTTGTGTTTGTTGTGAACGTGATTGTCCTCCTTTCTCAATAACCCTAGGTACATATTTATAGTCCAAGGGACTTTCTAACGTGGGAATAATCCCAACCGTGCACGAGCCAAATTCTATCTAACCGACACGTATCCTACTATATTTACAGATACACGGGCAAACTAGCCCAAATTTTGTATATAAGGCCGATTTATGTACATCTTCCGTGTATATTCTTCAAGCTCATCTCAATTACGGCCCATCTCCTGATTTGGCTAAAATCTGGGGATAACACATGCCCCCCTGGTTTTGGTAATGATAATTTCAAAACCACTCTGTTTTTCCTTCGAAGGGTCATGTCGTGGCAGAGCAGAACCGTCGCAGTATCCTCCATCATGACGCCTTGCCTTCTCAACTTCTCTGCTCGATTTGACAGTTCTTTGGCACCACTTCCTCGGAAACTGCTGCAACATTAACTCCTCCATATCCCATTATTTAACCGCGTCGAACAGTCCGCCACTTCATCCCCTTGCTCTGTTCTGGCTATCGGCACCAAGAAACCCCAATCTCAGAGCAATGTCTTCCTCCTCTTCCTCCTCCGCCTCGTCGGATCTCTCCTCCCAGTCCTTCTCCTCCTCCTCCTCCTCCCGCGCACCTAGGCCAGAGTGGGATCCGATGGCGGCTCAGATGGCGGCGCACAACGAGTGTGCCCCAGAGGAGTGGGACCAGGAGGACCACGCCTCCTCCGTCTGGTCCGAGGACGACAAGTCCTTGACCAGCGGAGATGAAGACCTCCAGTTCCTCGCTGATGGGGAACTGGAATCGGAGAGCGAGGACGACTCGTTCTCCTGGGACGATTACACCTCCTCCGAGGAAGAGGAGGAGGAAGACGATGACGACTCCCTCGAGGATTACCCACCGGCAAAGCGCTTCCGCGCCGGGTCCGACGACGACGACGACGACGATGATGAAGATGAGGAGGCCCCCAATGAGGGCCACTGGAGCAGCGACGAGGAGCCCGCCGGCAGCAGCGCCGACGAGAGCTCCGAGGACGACGACGAGGGCAGCGACGGCCCGTAGACTAGGATCTACTAGTACAGGCCTAGTAGTAGTAGTAGCAGATAGGTCAATAGACCTTTCTTTTGTTCTTCCTCCTTTGAGCAATCGGCTCTTTCTCTGTAAGAAATCCTATTATTAATGAAGAAAATATTCCCCTAGTAATTTTGCTTTCTCGTCAATTTTGCCGATTGTCAAACGAAGTCGCTGCACAAAGAGCCGATGGCAAAGAATCGGCCTGCACTATAAATACGATTTGAGGTCAAACAGTTGCTTATTCATACGGTCAAACAGATCCAGTCCATGTCCAAACCATCCTCCAACCTCAAACGCGCAGATTCAACTCCTCAGCAAATCCACGTCTCAGATTTCATGATCTCTGGCCTGAAACCGATCTGTTAACCTGCTCAATTGAGCTTGTTCCTCTAGAGTCGATGGCAATGCATCGGCTTTTTTTTTTGTTCTCAAGTCGATGTCCGTGCATCAGCTGTGACTTGTATAAATTTTTTTTTTACTGGCCGATTTCATGAATCGGCCCCCACATTTCACTGTTCGTCATCCCACATGCTTGGGAAATATTTCTTGAGATGTTGACCATTGACAGCTACTGGGAACTTCACGCCATCCAACTGCTCAAGCATGTATGCATTACCCTTCAAAACTTGGTCAACTTTGTACGGGCCATGCCAATTTGGAGACCATTTACCATACACTTTGTCCTTCGTCCCCAATGGCAATACAGCTTCCCATACCAGATCACCAACTTGGAACTCCTTTGGCTTCACCTTTTTATTATATGCGCGAGCCACCTTGGCTTTATTCTCCTTGATTTTCTCAAGCGACCATAGTCTGTGTTCCGTTACATCCTCAATACTATCACTCATCAGGGCTGCATATTCTTTAGTAGTCAGATCATTCTGAAACGTAATCCGTCTCGACCCAGCCTTGATTTCCTAGGGTAACACAGCTTCTTGTCCATAGACCAGCTGATATGGCGAGGTTTTTATTGCTCCGTGACACGACATGCGATAAGCCCACAATGCTTCTGACAATACCTCATGCCAACGTCTAGGATGCTCGTCGATTTTCCTCTTAATCAGCTTGATCAGACTTTTGTTGGATGCTTCAGCCTGCCCATTTGCTTGCGCATAGTATGGAGACGATCGGATCAGCTTGATTCCCATATCCTCGCAGAATTTTCTAAACTCCTTGGAAACGAAGACCGAACCTCCATCGGTCGTGATAGTCTGGGGAATCCCGAATCTATGAATGACATGTTCCAACACGAAACTGATAACATCTTTCGATGCTACTGACTTCATAGGGACGGCCTCCACCCATTTAGTGAAGTAATCTGTAATGGCCGGAACCCATTCATGGCCTTTGCTCGATGCAGTGATGAATTTTGCCGATCATATCCATGCCCCAACCTCGGAATGACCAAGGTTTGATGATAGGATTCATTGCCGATGCGGGTACCATCCGAATGCTCCCAAACTTCTGACATGCTTGACACCCTTTATAATACCGGAAACAATCTTCAAGCATGGTGGGCCAATAAAATCCCGCTCGCCTCGATCAGCCACTTCATCTTATGAGCCGATTGGTGAGTTCCACGAGCACCTTCATGCACCTCATGCAAGAGCCGATTGGACTCGGCTGGTCCCAAACATTGAGAAGTAATCCTTCCAATGTCCTCGTAGAACATGTCATCGCCAATCGCACGTACTTCATGGCCCTATATCTTATCCGTTTAGGTGCCCCCCGAGCCGAATCTTTCAAGTAATTGAAGATATCGGCTCTCCAATCATCCGGTTCCGTGAACCGCACCTGAAAATCGGCTCCATCGGCTACGTCCTTGTATCCCGATGCCGTTTGTGCGAGATCGTTCGCCTCGGTATTTTGCGACCTTGGGATCCAATGGAAGTTTATATATCCGAACCGTGTCATCAGCTCACGGCATTGTATCCATAATGGAAAGAGCGACTCGCTCCTCACACTTGTACTCTTCCGTGAGTTGAGAAATCACCAATTTGGAGTCTCCAAAGATCTCAACCGCTTCCGCCCCGGCGTCCAATAGCAACTCCATTCCCTTGCACATCGCTTCATACTCAAGCAACATTGTTGGTGCAAGGGGTAGATATCCCGATGGAGAAGGAAAATGTTGCCCCCGAGGCGACACGAGTAGCACGCCGATGCCGCAACCATCCTCACATACCGATCCATCGAAGAACATGGCCCATGCACGCACAGATAGTGCTGCCACGTCCGTGTTTATTCGTTCAGCAATAAGATCGGCCAACGCTTGTCCCTTAACTGCTTTCGCAGGTTGATACCGGATATCAAATTCCGATAACGCAAACATCCATTTGCCGAGTCGGCCTTTCAACACAGGAGCCGACAGTATGTGCTTGATGACATCCGATTTGCATATGACGATGATTTCTGCTGACAGCAGGATGTGCTGGATCTTGGTGCAGGTGAAAAATAGACAGAGGCACAACTTCTCAATTTCAGTGTACCTTGTTTCTGCATCCAACATCCTTCTGCCGAGGTAGAAAACCACTTTTTCCAGACCATCATAAACCCGCACCACCACCGATGCGATGGAGGTGTGAGCCACCGATAAGTAAATGTAGAACGGCCCGTCTTGCCGCGGCGGAACTAACACGAGTGGCTTCGTTAGGTACTCCTTAATATCGTCTAATGCCTCGTTGTTGCTCTGCCCCGCCGAAACTCCTCATCGACTTGATTTTAACCAATCCCATGAACGGCTCGATTCGTCCTGACAAGTTGGAGATAAACCTTCTGACGAAATTAATTTTGCCGATGAGACATTGGAGCTCCTTCTTCGTGGTGGGTGGCTTCATCGTTCGCACTTCCTCTTGACTTTTCA
>NC_061510.1:181671208-181698748 GCF_022539505.1 Lolium rigidum
TGGTCAAACCTAGGATTTTACCAAGATTCAAATAGGCATAAAAATTCAAAATAAATCAAAATGAATGAAAAACAAGGCACATAGTCTTCTTATGTCATATAGTAAGCATTAAATTAAGTTGATTTTAGAGTGACTAAGAAGGATGCAGGTTTCCCTTTTCATTTTCATGTTTTAAACTTGTTTAAATCTTGGTCAAACCTAGGATTTTACCAAAAGATTCAAATGGGCATAAAATTTCAGAAAAAAAATCAAAAGAATGAAAAAACAAAGGACATAGCATTCTTATGTCATATATATAGTAAGCATTCAAGTTGATAAATAAGGTCTAGACATATTCAAACCAGAAAATCATGTATATATCTACCCATAACCCTAAACTCTGTCTTATGAAGTCAAGCATGCATGAAGAGAAGTGATTTTTGGTTTCAAACATGGAAATTTTAAAAACCCTCCCAAGAGCTTCATTTTGGAGTGACTAAGAAGGATATATGCTTAATTTTTCATATTCATGTTTTAAACTTGTTTAAATCATGGTCAAACCTAGGATTTGACCAAGATTCAAATGGGCATAAAATTAAAAAAAAACAATAAAATGAAAACCAATGCACATAGTCTTCTTATGTCATATAGTAAGCATTCAATTAAGTTGATAAACAAGGTCTAGACATATTCGAACCAGAAAAATCATGTATCTACCCCCTAACCCTAAACTTTGTCTTATGAAGTCAAGTATGAAGAGAAGTGGTTTTTGGTTTCAAGCATGAAAATTTCAAAAACCCTCCCAAGAGCTACATTTTGGAGTGACTAAGAAGTATAGATGCTTAATTTTTCATATTCATGTTTTAAACTTGTTTAAATCATGGTCGAACCTAGGATTTAACCAAGATTCAAATGGGCATAAAAGTTCAAAATAAATCAAAATAAGTGAAAAACCAAGGCACATAGTCTTCTTAATTATGTCGTATAGTAAGCATTCAATTAAGTTGATAAACAAGGTCTAGACATATTCAAACCAGAAAATTCATGTATCTACCCCTAACCCTAAACTCTGTCTTATGAAGTCAAGCATGAAGAGAAGTGGTTTTTGGTTTCAAACATGGAAATTTCAATAACCCTCCCAAGAGCTTCATTTTGGAGTGACTAAAATGGATAGAGGCTTAGTTTTTCATACTCATGTTTTTAACTTGTTTAAATCTTGGTCAAACCTATGATTTGACCAAGATTCAAATGGGTATAAAAATTCAAAAAAAATCAAAAAATGAAAAACCAAAGCACATAGTCTTCGTATGTCATATAGTAAGCATTCAAGTTGATAAACAAGGTCTAGACATACTCAAACCAGAAAAATCATGTATCTACCCCATAACCCTAAACTCTGTCTTATGAAGTCAAGCATGAAGAGAAGTGGTTTTTGGTTTCAAACATGGAAATTTCAAAAACCCTCTCAAGAGCTTCATTTTGGAGTGACTAAGAAGGATCCATAGAAACTATGTACTAATACAGTATAATAATCACCCGAGTTACTAGAGCAACAAGTCGGTCACTTACGTGTGGTTCCCATGCGTGAGGTCCCACACTTCAGTGAGCACAAGTCACGTACGCTAGGTAGGCAAACTCCCAGCCATCTTCTTTGTCAAGAGAGAGGCATCAAGACTCTCTCTCTCTCTCTCTCTCCAATTATCCACCTCCGTTGGCTGCCGGTTTTGGCAGGAAGTTTCTAGCTCAGCTCGTAGGCCATGGTGTGCAGGCTCTGTAGCCATGGCGATTTGGTCGCGCCAAGTGGTTCGTCCCCGGCTATGACGAGGATCCATCCGGACGGTGGCTGTTAAGGACCCGATCGCATTTCTTGCTTTCAGCCTGGGGTCTACCATGTAAATCTTAGGGATTTAGACGTAATTTCCTGTTTATTTTGTGTCCTGCTATAAACTACGCTCTGATGCGTATTGGAAATTTGGGTCCTTCAGGATCGTTCAGTTATCCCTCTAACAACAACAAAAAAACCTCATTCTCGGCCTCGCTCGCTCGCACCCCCTGCGCACTGACAACCCTGCACAACAGTCAACATAACCCGAAAAGGGTAGACACCATAAATAAGTGGGGCCCCGTGACTGCTCTCCCTTCGTCTACTCCCGTGTGATCCCTCTTCCTCCGACTCCCGACCTTGCGGAAAAGAAAAATGAAATGAAAGAGTTTCACTGGACGGACAAACACTACAAGAAAAGTTGCCATGGCCGACGAAGTTGAAGTCGCGCCGTGGTTGCTGGTGCACCATGGCCGACGATTTTTGGTCCCTCCGTGGTTCATGTCAAAACTTTTTTTTCTCGTTTTTGAGGCCACCTAGCCCGACGAAAGCGGCCAAAACGTCGCGTATGGTGGCCCGGGACGTGGTGCATCGCGAATTCTCGGGTTCGCCGGCCGAGTCAACGCAAATCCGCACCGCCCAGGGATGTAGGGCCCATATGGCAGCCTCTCTAGCATTGTTTTTGTTCTCGATCGCGCCATCTCGTTCAACGCTCTCCGATCGAGCCATTTACGAGAATGGGTCCCGCTTGTCATCCTCTATGAACCAAATTTCTTTCTTTTCTTGGATTTTTTTTGACCCCCTGATTTCTGGCTACTTCCTTTTTCTTTTGATCCCTTGCCGCCTTGGAAACGTTGAGACCGCTGCAGCTAAATGGGACCCGCATGTCATCCTCTATGAGCAATCAACTTTCTTTTCTTGGAGTTTTTTTTGGCACCTCATATTTGGTCACTTGCCTTTTTCTTTCGATCCCCTGCCGCCTCTCAAACGGTGATACCGCTGCTGCTAAATGGGACCCGCATGTCATCCTCTATGTACTATAAAACTTTCTTTTCTTGGATTTTTTTGGCACCTCATATTTGGTCACTTGACTTTTTCTTTCGATCCCCTGCTGCCTCTCAAACGGTGATACCGCTGCTGCTAAATGGGACCCGCATGTCATCCTCTACGTACTATAAAACTTTCTTTTCTTGGATTATTTTTGGCACCTCATATTTGGTCACTTGACTTTTTCTTTCGATCCCCTGCTGCCTCTCAAACGGTGAGACCGCTGCTGCTAAATGGGACCCGCATGTCATCCTCTATGTACTATAAAACTTTCTTTTCTTGGATTTTTTTGGCACCTCATATTTGGTCACTTGACTTATTCTTTCGATCCCCTGCTGCCTCTCAAACGGTGATACCGCTGCTGCTAAATGGGACCCGCATGTCATCCTCTACGTACTATAAAACTTTCTTTTCTTGGATTATTTTTGGCACCTCATATTTGGTCACTTGACTTTTTCTTTCGATCCCCTGCTGCCTCTCAAACAGTGAGACCGCTGCTGCTAAATGGGACCCGCATGTCATCCTCTATGTACTATAAAACTTTCTTTTCTTGGATTATTTTTGGCACCTCATATTTGGTCACTTGACTTTTTCTTTCGATCCCCTGCTGCCTCTCAAACGGTGATACCGCTGCTGCTAAATGGGACCCGCATGTCATCCTCTATGTACTATAAAACTTTATTTTCTTGGATTATTTTTGGCTCCTGATATTTGGTCACTTGCGTTTTTTTCTTTCGATCTCATGCCACGTTTGAAACTTTGAGGAACCTGCTGGCTCATGGGACCCGCATGTCATCCTTTATGTGCTATAAAAGTTTATTTTCTATGGTTTTTTTCACTCTCTGATTTTTGTCTATTTCCTTTTTCTTTTGATGCCCTGCCGCCTTGGAAACGTTGAGTAAGCTGCTTACTCATGGGACCCGCATGTCATCCTCTATGTACAATCAAGTTTCCTTGAATTATTTTTGGCTCCTGATATTTCGTCACTTGCCTTTTTCTTTCGATCTCATGCCACGTTTGAAACGTTGAGGAACCTGCTGGCTCATGGGACCCGCATGTCATCCTCTATGTGCTATAAAAGTTTATTTTCTTGGATTTTTTTCACCCTCTGATTTTTGGCTATTTGCCTTTTTCTTTTGATCCCCTGCCCCCTTTGAAACGTTGACTAAGCTGCTGGATCATGGGACCCGCATGTCATCCTCTATGTCCATCAACTTTCTTTTCTTGGATTTTTTTACCCCCTAATTTCTAGCTACTTTCATTTTCTTTTGATCTCAAGCCGCATTTCAAACATTGAGACCGCTGCTGCAAAATGGGACCCGCATGTCATCCTCTATGTACAACTTTTTTTATTTGTGTGCTACAATTAATCAAAACTAGATCGATCGAGTGCGCACACACATTATTAGAGAGGCACCCGCGGCTTTGCGCACAAAGTGCATGAATATGTATGTTGTTCTGGCCACCAACGATAGATAGAGAGAGAGAGAGAGATTGAAATCCCAAGAATATGTACAAATATTTATAAAAATATATGCATGCATGGTAGGCCATGCATGCACACTAATTATATATATTGTGAGGAAAATTAATTAAAGTGTGTTTTCATTCGAGAACTTGTCCAAATTCAAGTTAATTAATTTATCAATGCTAATTATATATAATTAATGAATCTCATGGATGTTCATACATGATCGATATAGGCCATATATATTAATTAGGATTAATCTAGGGTTTACTAGCTAACTATATATATAGAGCAATGTTTATTTCGAAGAGTTGTATTTTAGTTCACAACAAGTTAAAATAAAACCCTAATAGTTAACCCCTAACCTCTAATTAAACCATATATAAACCCTATATATATAGTTTTTTTAGCTAGCTATAGGCCAAAGACACTTAATCGCGCATCAAGCAGGCCAGAGGGCCTCTCGGTCCTCTAAATGTGCCATTAACCCTAAACCATATATATAAATAACCCTACCTAATCAAACCCTACTTAAAACACATAACCCCAAGCTAGCTAATAATCCGATCTAATAAAACATTACTCTATATATATAGTTAGCTAGTAAACCCTAGATTAACCCAATTAATATATATATGGCCTATATCGATCATGTATAAACATCCATAAGATTCATTAATTATATATAATTAGCATTGATAAATTAATTAACCTGAATTTTGACAAGTTCTCGAATGAAACACACTTTAATTAATTTGCCTCACAATATTTATATATATAATTAGTGTGCATGCATGGCCATGCATGCATATATTTGTATATATATTTGAACATATTCTTGGGGATTTCAATCTCTCTCTCTCTCTCTCGATCTATCGTTGGTGGCCACAACAACACACATATGCATGCACTTTATACGCAGTGGCGCGGGTGCCTCTAATAATGTGTGTGCGCACTCGGTCGATATAGTTTTGATTAATTGTAGCACACAAATAAAAAAGTTGTATTTTAATTCACAACAAGTTAAAATTAAACCCTAATAACCCTAAACCCTAATAACCCTAACCCTAAACCCTAACCCTAACCTTAACCCTAACCCTAACCCTAACCCTAAACCCTAATACCTAAACCCTAAACACTAAAAACCCTTAACCCTAAACCCTATATATAGGCCAACGACACTTAATTGCGCATCAAGCAGGCCAGGGGCCTCGCGGTCCTCTAATTAAATTAAATGTGTCATTAACCCTAAACCCTAAACCACATATATATATATATATATAACTAACCCTACCTAATCAAACCCTACTTAAAACACATAACCCCAACCTAGCTAATAACCCGATCTAATAAAAACCTGCTCCATATATAGCTAGCAAACCCTAGATTAACCCCAATTAATACATATGGCCTATATATATCGATCATGTATGAACATCCCTCAGATTAATTAATTAATTATATAATTAGCGCTGATAAATTAAATATCTTTAATTTTGACAAGTTCTATATATTTGAACATATTCTTGGGGATTTCAATCTCTCTCTCTCTCGATCTATCGTCGGTGGCCAGAACAACACACATATGCATGCACTTTATGCGCAAAGGCGCGTGTGCCTCTAATAATGTGTGTGCGCACTTGATAGATCTAGTTTTGATTAATTGTAGCACAGAAATAAAAAATTTGTATTTTAATTCACAACAAGTTAAAATTAAACCCTAATAACCCTAACCCTAACCCTAACCCTAACCCTAACCCTAAGCCTTAAGCCCTAAACCCTAATCGTAAACCCTAAACCCTAATCCCTAATCCCTAAACCCTAAACCCTAAACACTAAAATCCCTAAACCCTAACCCTAACCCTAACCCTAAACCCTAATCTCTAAACCCTAAACCCTATATAGGCCAACGACACTTAATAGCGCAGCAAGCAGGCCAGGGGGCCTCGCGGTCCTCTAATTAAATTAAATGTTCCATTAACCCTAAACCCTTAACCATATATATATATATATATAACCCTAGATAATCAAACCCTACTTAAAACACATAACCCCAAGCTAGTTAATAACCCGATCTAATAATATATATATTCAAGTTTACCTGTGCTAAATGTACACTAGTGCACATATTTATAGATGACCCCCTTGATGCGCAATTGTTGGCCATTTAGTTTGAATCGCATGAATGTTCATACATGATAGGCCATATGCAAGTTTTTTTTTGAGAACTTTCAAAATTAAATACAACTTTATCGATGCTAATCGAAACTACTATTGCACACATTAGAGGACCCCGACCCTTGCACAAGTGTTGTTTGCCACCATCTACAGATTGAATCACAAGAATGTTTATACACATGTGGTATGCCATGTTATATTGTGAAACAAGTTTTTTCGAGAACTTGTCAAAATTCAAGTTTATCGGTGCTAATGTAATCTAGCTGGTGCACATTAATTAGAGGACCCCCCGCCCTTTCGCAAGTGTTGGCCATCTATAAAGTTTGAATCCAAAAAATGTTCATATATGCATGATATAGGCCAACAATCGCGAAACAAGTCTCTTGAATATATTGTCAAAATTCAAGCTTATTAGTGCTAATGGAAACTAGTGCACATTGGAGGACCCCGTTGCGCAAGTATTATCCATATATATATAGTTTGAATCCAAATAATGTTCAGACATGATAGGGCATATGTGTGAAGTAATTTTTCTGAGAACTTGTCAAGATTCAAATTTATCGGTGCTAATGGAAACTAGTACACATTAGAGGACCCCCTTGCACAAGTGTTGGCCATCTATGTATAGTTTGAATCCCAATAATGTTCATACATGATAGGCCATATGTGAATCAATTTTTTCTTTCGAGAACTTGTCAAGATTCAAATTTATCGGTGATAATGGAAACTAGTGTGCTCTAGACGAGCCCCCTTGCGCAAGTGTTGGCCATTACATATAGTTTAAATCCCAATAATGTTCATACATGATAGGCCATATGTGCGAAGGAATTTTTTCCCGTGAACTTGTCAAAATTCAAGTTTGTCGGTGCCAATGGAAACTAGTCCAAAAAATTACATAGAGGTCCAAAAGAACTAGACAATAACTAATTGGACCTGCAACTTTACAAAAGGACCCCAAAACATATAGAAGAAAAGCAATCAAGTCGTTCTCGACCGCACATCAGAGCTCTGCTCCGCATCCTTTCCAGTAACTCCGTCGCCGGGGACGCACCATTTGGGACGGTGTTGCTGGTAGTCGCCAGGAAGAAGCAGAAGAAGGGCCTCAGCAACGACATATTGGCTCTGAGGAGGGCTGCTGAAAGGCCAAGATGTGCACGGGCAAGACGGATGACGCCGTCGTATGCCCCGAGCTTGTGAACTCCTGGGAACGTCAGCAGCTTGACTTCCCCATTGGCCAGATCCGAAGAACTGACAAAAGCAAGCCTCACCGTTAGTGCCATCACCTTGATGGCACCAGATCGGGGTTTGGCCAGCAAGATCCGCCAGATCAGGTCCGCCAGATTCACCATTGGCCAGATCTGACGCCGATGACGAGATCCCCGACTGCATTGTGCCTTCTCCTCATAGGAAACACTAGATCTAAGCTTACAACAAAAACTACTCCCTCGGATCCAAATTAATTGATTCAACTTTGCTAATCTAAATATGGTCCAAACATGTTTTTACTCTAGATACATACACGTCTAAGAAAATTTGAACCAATTAATTTAGATCGGAGGGTGCACGATATACAGAGAAAAGTCGGCCTCGTCTCCGGCCGGCGAGGCCGCCCGAGAGAAGCGGGAGAGGAGCCGGGGGCGTGGGAGAGACTCTGAAACGGGGGTGGAGAGAGAGAAGAGGAACAAATGAGAGCTCCCGTGGGAAGAACATTATTTTTGTCGTTCTGCTTGTAAGCTTGAAACTGAAAATTTCGACCGCGCGCCAAAGCATCCCGCCGCATCCATTCGAAAATCCCGCGGCCGGTTTTACCCTTTTAACCCTGGTCCAGAAGCTACAACCCATCAACCATGGAGGGCTCATTCGGTAACAATGAAATATCTTGCCTAGATCCCGAACCCTCCCCACAGGCCCACACCCACCCACCAACCATTCACCCCATTCGCTCAAAAATACTCTCACACGCCAAAGCTCCGACTCTACATAGATCAGGCCTCCGGCAGGGATGCAGATTCACAATATGTCAAGTGTGAGAGAAAGAGATGAGAGCGTCCTCCCCAACCGCCACCTAGCCCTACGGTGACCCTCGCCGCCGCCATGAGCTCGCCCTCGT
This sequence comes from Lolium rigidum, assembly GCF_022539505.1. Taxonomy (NCBI): domain Eukaryota; kingdom Viridiplantae; phylum Streptophyta; class Magnoliopsida; order Poales; family Poaceae; genus Lolium; species Lolium rigidum. The sequence continues at coordinate 181,679,813 of NC_061510.1, forward strand.
CCTCCTTCCGACGCTGGGCAGACTACCCCGACGACGAGGAAGATGGAGTGCCCCGCAGATCTTATTGCGAGGTGCTTCGGAGCGGGTCACCGCCGGTGGAATCGGGTCCCGGCGCGGCATCGTCTTTCGTAGCCCAAAAGGGCTTGGTTTCCCCAGCAGCTGGCCCTGGAGGCATGGGTCCGACGGTGGCCGCGGCCACCGCGGGCAGGCCTTGGGCCGTGGACGATGGAGTCTGTCAGCTGGCGTCGCTGGCGGTGCTCCCGGGCAGGAGATCTTCCCCGCCGGCGACAAGACCGCCCAGTGCCAGGGCGTGGGCAGCGCGAGGCCACAAGAGGCCGGGGGGTCAGGCGACCCTTCCGGCGTGGACGGTCCGGTCTGGCAACCCCTCCAACATTGCCGGCGCCTGTTTCAATTGCACAAGAACCTGCCACATCTCGACGGAGTGCACGATTGAAACCGTGTGCTTGCACTATGGAGAAGAAGGGCATCACGCGCGTGCGTGCCCTAAAAATTGTCGTGCCGGAGGAGACCGGCAAGAGGCGCCGGGTCGTGGAGCAGCGGCGCAGGCGAGCCAACCTGCACACCAGCGCTTGGGGCCAACGGAGCAGCTGCCGTTGGCGACCAGGGAGCAAGGCCATGGAGCTGCGAGCGGGAAGGAAACTCGTGTGGAGGTCGCTCCGGGAAGTTCTGGCGTCGAGCAGCCATCGCTAGCATACCGTATCCCTACACAACAAAGGAACGACCTTGATGAGCAGACGCCTCGACGGGGCACGCGTGCGTCGTCGCCGCCGCTTGTGGATGCTCTGGCCGCGCGTCTGCCTGCAAGGATGCGGCTTGGTGAGCGTGAGCGCTCACCGCCACCGCCGCCGCCACCGCCGCCGCCACCGCCATCATCACCGCCTCTGCCTCATATGCTGGAGGCCGTCGGATCTTCGTCAAGGGCGGCGCCCCGTGGGAGAGCTACGAAAGGTGGCGGGACCGCTGAGCGGCATGACCCGGAGCCACAAAGGCATGGCGCGTGCGATGCGGAGGAGAGGCGTGCGGAGATGCGCGGTGAGGACAGGGCCGGGCAGAACCGACATGACCGCAAGGTGGAGTCCGTGTTCGCCTCCAGGACGGCGGAGGTTGACGCCGCAGAAGGAGCACTCCGCTACACGCTGGTTGCGTTGGTGGCGCGCGTCCCACGGGCGGAGGACAACTTCACCGTGCACAGGTCTTCGCCTGGGGACTTCCTCTTCGTTTTCACCAGCAGGCGAGTTCACGACGAGGTCATGGCGGTGGATGCAACGCACGACAGGGATTTCTCCTTTTCTCCTTGCGCTTCACGCCATGGAACATGCAGTTACAAGCCATGCATAGCAGACTCAGGTTCCGCGCTCACATCGAGCTCATGGGCGTGCCGGCGCACGCGTGGAACCGCACCACCGCCATCGCCGTCCTCTCCTCCGACGCGTGGGTGGAGTGCCTAGGAGCTGCGACGGCCAACCGAGAAGATCTTGGCCGCTTCCAAGTCGTGGCCTGGATAGACGATGTATCGGCCTTCCCCAAGTCCAAGGAGCTGCTCGTCGAGGAACCTGGAGACCCGATGGAGGAAGACGAAGGCCTTGTCCTCCCTGGCTCCGCTCTGATCCCGCTGGAGAATACCATGTTGCGGTACTGTGTCACGGTGCGGGTGGTGGACGTGGAGGACATGATCCCGGTCGACGATTCAAGTGATGGTGGCAACGGCGGCAGCTCCGACGAGGATGGCGGAGACGGTGGCTCTAGGAGGCGCCGGAGCAGGGATGATGATCCGGGCAGGAGGTTTGGAAGCAGAGACGCGAGGAGAGAAGAGCGAGGAACAGATCATGGTCACCATGACTGCAGGCACACGTCTCGCTCTCGCCGCGGAGACGCTCTGCGGCGATGTCCTTCCGGCGACGGTGGCTGGGGAGGAAGCCGGCGAGTTGCCCTAAACGTTGCCGCCGAGGTTTCTCCGTGGCCCGAGGTTGACGATGACGACGTGGAAAGCGAAGGTTGCATGCAGAAAAGCGGTCTAAGGCTCGAGGGAGGCATGGCGTCCACTGTCCGCATGCAGGGCATTGGGGACCGTTGGCAGGCTGCCTCGGATCCGTCGCGGTGTGGGGATCGCTGAGTGAATGTCTTCTCGCCACGTGGAAAGTTCGACCACTTTTTCTCGGATCAGATGCGGTGCGGAGATAGTGGAGCTGGCGTGCGTTTGACGCGTGGAAGGGAGGGGCCGGATGAGGGGGATATTCGGTGGAGATCCCCTGACGCGGGTCCCACGGTGTGCTCAAAGGTTGTAGATCTAGTGGAGCCTGTTTTGGAAGCATCTGGGCTGGCCCATCCAGGGGCAACACGTGGCCAGGATGTTGAGGAAGAATGGGAGGAGGGAGAATACCGGTCCGGTTTTTTCCATCTGGTCAAAGGACCAGCTCTATCTCCCCTGGCTGGACTTGCCCATGCTGACCAGGTTGACCCAGGTTAAAACTGCCATCTCTCCAATTCTGGAGTTGTGCACACCCCACCGCGGCAGGGCTAGACTTCTCCAGAGGTATCGGTGGGTCCCGTTGATGGTGGCTCGCCCATGTGGGTGCTCGACTACTTCCAAGTCAGCGTCTCGCCCACCGACAAAGAGCTGCGAGTGGGATCCGCAGGTTTGGAGGCCGCCGGTTTGGAGAAGGGACGGGACTTTCTCTCTTTCAGTGGATCTTGCAGAAGGCTGATCTCTCCGGTGCTTAGCAGGCCTGTCAGACAGTGCAGGAAGAAGAAGATCTACACAGGGCCGGTGAGACGCAGTGGACGTATCAGCAAGAGGTTTCCTGCTGGCACTCCCATCCGCCAGCAGCAGCACGCGTTGATCACCAGACTTGGCATTGCGCGGGAGGGAGACACCATTGGAGATGAAGCTTTGGATGCCTACCTCGATCTCTTCACCAGACCTTTTCCGCCAGCAGCACTTGGAGTAGTTCTTCGCCTCTTCGGTTGGACACCAGACGACCTGCAGGCCGCCTCAGATGCACTAGTGGACTGTTTGACCTGATTCGAGGCCTCTCTTTCTTTTCTTAGGTGTACTGTTTCGCACCCGGCTGTGTTGATCCCCCCTTTTGTAATAATGGATTCGATGGATATTTGCATTGCCATCTGGAATGCGCGTGGATTGAACTCACCTGTTAGGCGTCTTGCTATTTGTCAGGCCATCTCGCCTGCGCGAGCAGCTGTTGTTTGCCTTCAGGAGACTAAGATGGCGGTTATCTCCGACCACGTGGTACGTGAATGCCTAGGCCCTGCCTTCGATGGTTTCTACTATCTCTCGGCAGTAGGCACCAAGGGTGGTATCCTCCTAGCATGGCAGTCCACTTTAGTGATGGTGTCCAACCCTCACATGACTGAAAATGCCATTACGGTGAGGATTTCCATCAGTGGAGGTGATAGTTGGTGGTTCACCGAGGTATATGGACCACAGAGTGATATAGACAAGTGCTCCTTCTTACAAGAACTCCAGGATATCCGAGACCTGCATGCAGGGCCGTGGATGGTGGCAGGAGATTTCAATCTAATAGTGGACCCCCAGGACAAGAACAAAGGGGTGTTGCACCGTCTAATGATGGGCAGATTCAGAAGGACACTATCCAATCTTGATCTCAAGGAGGTATATCTGAACGGGAGGAGATTCACTTGGTCCAATGAGCGCGTGCAACCAACTTTGGAAAAGCTGGATAGGGTCTTCACGACCGTGGATTGGGAGGACTTATTCCCAGATGCTTTCTTATCCGCCATGTCCAGTGGACCCTCTGACCACTGCCCCTTGGTGCTTAACTTGGCTCCGGACCTGCACAGAGGGCGTAGATTTCAGTTCCAGTCTTTCTGGCCCAAGGTAGACGGCTTCCTCGAAGTGGTCCGGGAAGTGTGGACGACGCAGCCTTGCGAGCCGAACCCTTTCAACGCTTAGATCAGAAACTTAGGGCCACAACGAAGAGGCTAGACAGCTGGAGCTCCAAGTTTATTGGCAGTGTCAAGCTGCAAATCCAGATGGCCACAGAGTTGATCCTTCGGTTTGACATTACTAAGGAGTCTAGGCAGTTGTCACCACAGGAGAGAGCCCTCGGCGCTTGCTGAAGAAGAAGCTCCTAGTGTTGGCATCGCTGGAGAGGACGATTGCTCGACAGCGTTCCCGCATCCTTTGGCTACGAGAGGGGGATGCAGACACCCGTTTTTTCCACCTGCATGCGATCCACAAGCGGCGCAAGAACTTTATTGTCCATTTGTTCGTGGATGACATGCGAGTCACTGAGCATTCTGAGAAGGCAGAAGCAGTGGACAATTTCTTTGATCACCTTTTAGGGGCAACGACTGATAGACCTTTCTCGCTAAATCTGGAGTTTCTTGGGCTTCCCTCCCTCGACCTCCAGCATATTGATGGAGTGTTCACTAAGGAGGAAGTGTGTAAGGCCATAAAAGACATGCCCCTAGACAAATATCCTGGCCCGGATGGTTTCTCACCTCGTTTCTTCCGGACATGTTGGAGCATCATCAAGGAGGATGTCGTGGAAGCGTTCAATTCCCTATCCCGCTTGGATAGTCGTGGCTTCGGATCGATCAATGAAGCCTTCATACCCTCTTACCAAAGAAGGAGGGGGTGGAGGAAGTCCGGGATTTCAGACCTATCAGCCTGATACATGGTGTGGCCAAGTTAGTGTCTAAGGTTCTTGCAAACAGGATCGCCCTTGTCCTTCCCCAGATGATAGGGCCGCAGCAGAGTGCACTCGTGCGTGGAAGGTGCTTGCATGACAATTTCATGATGGTACAGGGAACAACACGAAAGATCCATAGGAATGCCACTTCAGCAATCCTCCTGAAACTAGATATAACCAAGGCTTTCGACACCGTGGACTGGGCCCTCCTCTTGGAGGTCCTCCGGAAGATTGGGTTTGGTGAGAGGATCTTAGCAGTTATTTGTGCCCTCCTCTCCACAGCAATCACCCGGGTCTTGCTGAATGGTACTCCTGGTGCATGGATTGCCAATAGGCGTGGACTGCGTCAGGGGGACCCCCTATCCCCTCAGCTCTTCATACTGGTCATGGAGAACCTGCATCTGATGATTGAGAAAGCGGCCGAGGTGAGGTTGCTTACCCCGCTAGCACAGACAGGACTGCGGCTGCGTACATCGGTGTACGCGGATGATGTGGTCACCTTCCTACGCCCTACTGTGCTTGATTTTAGGGTCTTCTCCGGGATCGTGGATGACTTTGGTGCCGCCTCGATCTTATGTGTCAACATGGAGAAATGCTCATCGAACCTTATCCGTTGTACTGACGCCGACATGGCTGTCGTGGACCAGGAGCTTCAATGCCCCATGGTGGATTTCCCCTTGAGGTACCTTGGTTTACCCCTCACCCTGAGGAAGCCGACTGCAGCCCAGTTGCAATAACTCGTCGACAGTGTGGTGAACAAGCTACCTGGTTGGAGGGCCTCACTTCTCGACAGAGGTGGACGGCTGGAGCTGGTACGCGCGACGCCCTCCGCGATACCCATCTTCGCCATGATGTCTCTTGATCTACCAGCCAACACAGTCATAGCGATTGAGAAAATTATAAGAGGTTTCCTCTGGAAGGGAAGAAAGGACGTCAAGGGTGGCCACTGTTTAGTGGTGTGGGACAAAGTTTGCGCGCCTAAGGAATGGGGCGGGCTTGGGATCCCCAATATCAAGATGATGAATTTGGCTTTGAGGACCAGATGGTTGTGGCTGCAGCGTATGGACAATTCTAAGCTGTGGAAGGAGCTCCACATTCAGGTGCCCAACATGGCGAGACAACTCTTTGAAGGGGCAACCAACTCAGTGCTGGGTGATGGAGCGAGTACCTTCTTTTGGACGGATAATTGGCTCCCGGATGGGCGGATCTGTGAGTTAGCACCAAATCTGTTTGAGGCGGTACCGAGGAGCGCCCTCAGACAGAGACGGGTCCGCGAGGGCTTGGCTGGGAGCTGGCTAGACGATGTCCCTCCGGATCTGAGTGCCTTGACCGTCGGAGAGCTCTTCCAACTGGCAGACCGTCTGACGGCCATAGCCCTGGCTAAGGGCGTGGAGGATGCTTTCCGATGGAGATGGGAGCATGACCACTGTTACTCTGCGCGATCTTGTTATCGTGCGATGTTCGGAGTTAGAGTGGAGATGGCTGGAGCGGCTCAGATTTGGCGGTCCAGAGCTCTGCCAAACTACAGAGTTTTCCTTTGATTGGCGGCCAAGAACATATGCTGGACTGCAGACAGGTTGAGTAGACATGGCCTCCCGCACCCGGCAACCTACCCGTTCTGCGACCAGGAGGCTGAGACGCTTGACCACCTTCTGCTTGGATGTGTCCTGACTTGGCAGGTCTGGGCAACATGTTTGAGATGGTGGGGTAAGATCCATTGGATGCCACAGGCTGACACAAGCCTCGTCCCTTGGCTCCAATCGAATAGTGGAGGTCCAGGCAAAGATCGAGATCTCTGGACAGCTATCGCCCTCGTCTGCTGGTGCCTGTGGCGCCACCGGAACAAACATCGTCTTCGAAGGCGCCACCCCATCTTTGAGCGCGGTAGTCACCCGGATCTCAGACGAAGTAGAGCTGTGGCGTGTGGCAGGATTGTTCAGGGGTAGCCTTGTAGACGTGGGAAAGTGGAGATGTCGCGAGTAGTCGTGTAGTGGGTGTTTGCGGCTGCCTTTCTAGGGTAGTGTGGGGTTGCACTCTCTGGCGGTTGTGCCAGAAGTGTGTTGTACATTGGCCTTCTGTCCCTTCTTGTATGAAACAGATACGTCTCTCTGATACGTCTCCAACGTATCTATAATTTCTTATGTTCCATGCTAGTTTTATGCCAATAGCTACATGCTTTATATGCACTTTATATCATATTATGGCATTTATTGGACTAACCTATTAACAAGATGCCACAGTGCCAGTTTCGTTTATTATGTCCGTTTATTGCGTAAAAGGCCCAAAAACCAAAGTGCTCGGAAAAATCCAGAAAAATTACAGAAATTCTATTTCGCCAGAAGACCCACGGAGCCAGAAGAGCCAGGCAAGAGGAGGCCCACGGCCTCCTCCCCTTCCACTGGCGCGGCCAGGAGCGGGGCGGCACCGCCCTATGGGGTGGACCCCTCGGGACTCCACCGACGCTGCCCCTTCGCCTATATATTGCCCCAGATGCGAAAACCCTAAACAATCCAGTCATATTCCACCAAGGGTCCCGCAGCGCCGCCGCCATCGACGACAAGTTTCGGGGGACAAAATCTCTGTTCCGGCACGCCGCCGGGATGGGGAATTGCCCCCGGAGTCATCTCCATCGACACCACCGCCATCTTCATCGCCGCTGCTGACTCCCATGATGAGGAGGGAGTAGTTCTCCCCCGAGGCTGAGGGCTCTACCGGTAGCTATGTAGTTCATCTCTCTCTCCCATGGTGTGATCTTTATGTGATCATGAGCTTTGTAATCTAGTTGAATATGTAGATGTTACTCTTGTCTATTATGCACTCTAGAGGTTACTTTAATATGAACTCCGGGGTCACTCTCCACGGTGTGATGGTGACGAGTGTGCGCATCGTGTGATTCCTTTATGACGTTGTGGAGTTTGTTTACTCCGGCTTGAGGTGTGCTTTAGCAGCCCTACACAATGAATGGTGTTTGTTATCCAACAAGAGAGTGTTTGAGAGTAGAATTTATTTATTCAATTATGTGATCATTGTTGAGAGTGTCCACTAGAGAAAGTATGATCCCTAGGCCTTGTTTCTAAGCATTGAAACACCGTTTCCAACAACTTCTGCTACATGTTCGCTTGCTGCCATTTTTATTTCAGATTGCAATTGCTACTTATAATCATCCATATTACTTGTATTTCACTATCTCTTCGCCGAACTAGTGCACCTATACATCTGACAAGTGTATTAGGTGTGTTGGGGACTCAACAGACTTCTTGTATCTTAATTGCAGGGTTGCTTGAGAGGGATATCTTTGACCTCTACCTCCCTGAGTTCGATAAACCTTGGGTGATTCACTTAAGGGAAACTTGCTGCTGTTCTACAAACCTCTGCTCTTGGAGGCCCAACACTACTGTCTACAGGAATAGAAGCGTGCGTAGACATCAAGCTATTTTCTGGCGCCGTTGTCGGGGAGGTAAGGTAAAAGGTATTCACATCCTCCGACTACTAAGCTATTTCCTAGCACTGTTGCCGGTGTGTGAGTGCTCGAAGCTATTTCCTTTAGATTCCGCAATTATATCTTTTTGTTTCTTGTTTTTATTTTCACTAGTTAGGCTTAATGGAAAACAACAACAAAAATTAGAGATCTTTATGAACTTTATCTTGTATTAGGACATGATGTGTTTGAAGAGAGAATTAAAAAACCCATGGAACTTTGTTTGCATAATAGTGATAGCAATGTTATTAGCATGAACTCTTTGAACACTATTATTGCTAATGCTATGGAAGAATTTAAGCTTGGGGAGGTCGGTTTTGATGAAAATGATCTCTTTAGTCCTCCGGGTATGGAGGAGAAAGTTTATGTTGATTATGATATGCCTCCTATATATGATGTTTACAATGATGAATATGATATTTTCAGTCCATCTACTATGGAGGATAAAGTTTATTATGATTATACCATGCCTGCAATTTATGATGATTACAATGGTGGTTGTGATAGTTTTACTCCCACTATTACTAATAAAACTGATTATGCTTATGTGGAGAGTAATGATACTTTTATGCATGTGGATCATGATAAGAATGCTTTATGTGATAGCTATATTGTTGAGTTTATTCATGATGCCACTGAAAATTATTTTGAGAGAGGAAAGTATGGGTATAGAAATCTTCATGTTACTAAATTTCTTCTCTTTATGATGAATGTTTTGGGCTTTCTCTTGATTTGCTTTTATTTGCTGGGTACTTTAAGACCTACTCGGTCCTTATGAGAGAGGGAGACACGATTTCATATATCACAATAATATTAAGTCTCCTCTCCTTGTGTTGAAATTTTTGAAGTTACACTTGTTTTGTCTTCCTATGCTACTCACTTTGTTCTTCATTGACTTGTTTTCTTACAAGGCTCCTATGTATAGGAAGAGTGTTAGATTTAAACATTTTTTTTGAGTCAAGGTGCTTGTTACTTCTGTAGCAATACCTTTGTATCTTTATTTTCTTGCATTGTTGTGCCAAGTAAAGTCTTTGATAGAAAGTTGATACTAGATTTGGATTTATGCGCAGAAACAGATTTTTAGCTGTCACGAATTTGAGCTTTTCTCTCTGTAGAAAAATCTAAAAATTCTGAAAAAAAATTCATGAGTAATCCCCAGATATGTACGCAACTTTTATTCAACTGGAGCTTTTCCATCTGAGCATGTTAAGTGCCTCGAAAAAAATTCGTCTTTACGGACTGTTCTATTTTTGACAGATTCTGCCTTTTATTTCGCATTGCCTCTTTTACTGTGTTTGAGTGGATTTCTTTGCTCCATTAAATTTCAGTAGCCTTGGGTAATGTTCAGAAGTGTTGGGAATGATTGTGTCCTTGCTGAACATGTGAATTTTTGATTATGCACTAACCCTGTAATGAGATTGCTTTGAGTTTGGTGTGAAGGAAGTTTTCAAGGATCAAGAGAGGAGGATGATATAATTTGATCAAGAAGAGTGAAAAGTCTAAGCTTGGGGATGCCCCCGTGGTTCATCCCTGCATATTTCAAGAAGACTCAAGCGTCTAAGCTTGGGGATGCCCAAGGCATCCCCTTGTTCATCAACAACTTATCAGGTCACCTCTAGTGAAACTATATTTTAATTCCATCACATCTCATGTGCTTTACTTGGAGCGTCCGTGTGCTTTTATTTTTGTTTTGTTATTTTAGTTTTCTGAATAAATCGGATCCTAACATGCTTGTGTGGGAGAGAGACACGCTCCGCTTTTTCATTTGAACACTTGTGTTCTTAGTTTTATTTTTCATTTTCATGGCGAAAGCTAAAAGCCGCAACACTTATTGTTATTTGGTTGGAAACAGAAAATGCTTCATGTGGTAGTTGGTATATTGTCTTGAATAATTTGATACTTGGCAATTGTTTTGAGCTCTCAAGTAGATCATGTTTAAGCTCTTGCATCATGTAGTTTAAACCTATTAGTGGAGAACTACCGTAGAGTTTGTTGAAATTTGGTTTGCATGATTGGTCTCTCTAAAGTCTAGATATTTTCTGGTAAAAGTGTTTGAGCAACAAGGAAGACAGTGTAGAGTCTTATAATGCTTGCAATATTTTCTTATGTAAGTTTTGCTGTACCGGTTTATACTTGTGTTTGCTTCAAACAACCTTGCTAGCCAAAGCCTTGTACTGAGAGGGAATGCTTCTCGTGCATCCAAAACCTTGAGCCAAAACCTATGCCATTTGTGTCCACCATAACTACCTACTATGTGGTATTTTTCTGCCATTCCAAGTAAATACTTCATGTGCTACCTTTAAACAATTCAAAACTTTATTACTCCTTATTTGTGTCAATGTTTTATAGCTCATGAGGAAGTATGTGGTGTTTTATCTTTCAATCTTGTTGGGCAGACTTTCACCAATGGACTAGTGGCATATACATCCGCTTATCCAATAATTTTGCAAAAAGAGCTGGCAACGGGGTGCTCAGCCCCAATTAAATAACTTTCATTAATAATTCTCTTCACATGTTTTGCCCTGATTTATCAGTAAGCAACTTAATTTTGCAATAGACACTCCTCCATGGTATGTGAAATGTTGGAAGGCACCCGAGGATTCGGTTAGCCATGGCTTGTGAAAGCAAAAGGTTGGGAGGAGTGTCATCAATAATGAAACTAAACAAAAGAGAAGATGGATGATCTACCTTGCTGGTAGAGATAACGTCCTTCATGGGAGCCGCTCTTGAAAGTCTGGTTGACAAGGTAGTTAGAGTGCCCACTACCATTCGTTGACAACAACAAACACCTCTCAAAACTTTATTTTATGCTCTCTTTATGATTTCAAAACTTAAAAAGCTCTAGCACATGATTTAATCCATGCTTCCCTCTGCGAAGGGCCTTTCTTTTACTTTATGTTGAGTCAGTTTACCTACTTCTTTCTATCTTAGAAGCAAACACTTGTGTCAACTGTGTGCATTGATTCTTACATGCTTACTTATTGCACTTATTATATTACTTTGTGTTGACAATTATCCATGAGATATGCATGTTGAAAGTTGAAGGCAGTTGCTGAAACTTAAATCTTCCTTTGTGTTGCTTCAAAACCTTTTATTAAGAATCTATTGCTTTAAGAGTTAACTCTCATGCAAGACTTTTTGATGCTTGTCTTGAAAGTACTATTCATGAAAAGTTTTTGCTATATGATTCAGTTGTTTAGTCATTATCTATTTGTTAGCAAACTATAGACCATTGCTTTGACTCACTTCATTCATCTCATATGCTTTACAATAGTATTGATAAAGATTATGTTGGTAGCATGTCACTTCAGAAATTATTCTTTTTATCACCTACTCGAGGGCGAGTAGGAACTAAGCTTGGGGATGCTTGATACGTCTCCAACGTATCTATAATTTCTTATGTTCCATGCTAGTTTTATGCCAATAGCTACATGCTTTATATGCACTTTATATCATATTATGACATTTATTGGACTAACCTATTAATAAGATGCCACAGTGCCAGTTTATGTTTATTATGTCTGTTTATTGCAGAAAAGGCCCAAAAACCAAAGTGCTCGGAAAAATCCAGAAAAATTACAGAAATTCTATTTCGCCAGAAGACCCACGGAGCCAGAAGGGCTAGGCCAGAGGAGGCCCACGGCCTCCTCCCCATCCACTGGCGTGGCCAGGAGGGGGGCGGCGCCACCCTATGGGGTGGGCCCCTCGGGACTCCACCGACGCTACCCCTTCGCCTATATATTGCCCCAAATGCGAAAACACTAAACAATCCAGTCATATTCCACCAAGGGTTCCGCAGCGCCGCCGCCATCGACGACTAGTTTCGGGGGACAAAATCTCTGTTCCGGCACGCCGCCGGGACGGGGAATTGCCCCCGGAGTCATCTCCATCGACACCACCGCCATCTTCATCGCCGTTGCTGACTCCCATGATGAGGAGGGAGTAGTTCTCCCCCGAGGCTGAGGGCTCTACCGGTAGCTATGTGGTTCATCTCTCTCTCCCATGGTGTGATCTTTATGTGATCATGAGCTTTGTAATCTAGTTGAATATGTAGATGTTACTCTTGTCTATTATGCACTCTAGAGGTTACTTTAATATGAACTCCGGGGTCACTCTCCACGGTGTGATGGTGACAGTGTGCGCATCGTGTGATTCCTTTATGACGTTGTGGAGTTTGTTTACTCCGGCTTGAGGTGTGCTTTAGCAGCCCTACACAATGAATGGTGTTTGTTATCCAACAAGAGAGTGTTTGAGAGTAGAATTTATTTATTCAATTATGTGATCATTGTTGAGAGTGTCCACTTGAGAAAGTATGATCCCTAGGCCTTGTTTCTAAGCATTGAAACACCGTTTCCAACAAGTTCTGCTACATGTTCGCTTGCTGCCATTTTTGTTTCAGATTGCAATTGCTACTTATAATCATCCATATTACTTGTATTTCACTATCTCTTCACCGAACTAGTGCACCTATACATCTGACAAGTGTATTAGGTGTGTTGGGGACACAAGAGACTTCTTGTATCTTAATTGCGGGGTTGCTTGAGAGGGATATCTTTGACCTCTACCTCCCCGAGTTCGATAAACCTTGGGTGATTCACTTAAGGGAAACTTGCTCGCTGTTCTACAAACCTCTCGCTCTTGGAGGCCCAACACTACTGTCTACGGGAATAGAAGCGTGCGTAGACATCAAGTTATTTCCTGGCGCCGTTGCCGGGGAGGTAAGGTAAAAGGTATTCACATCCTCCGACTACTAAGCTATTTCCTAGCACTGTTGCCGGTGTGTGAGTGCTCGAAGCTATTTCCTTTAGATTCTGCAATTATATCTTTTTGTTTCTTGTTTTTATTTTCACTAGTTAGGCTTAATGGAAAACAACAACAAAAATTAGAGATCTTTATGAACTTTATCTTGTATTAGGACATGATGTGTTTGAAGAGAGAATTAAAAAACCCATGGAACTTTGTTTGCATAATAGTGATAGCAATGTTATTAGCATGAACTCTTTGAACACTATTATTGCTAATGCTATGGAAGAATTTAAGCTTGGGGAGGTCGGTTTTGATGAAAATGATCTCTTTAGTCCTCCGGGTATGGAGGAGAAAGTTTATGTTGATTATGATATGCCTCCTATATATGATGTTTACAATGATGAATATGATATTTTCAGTCCATCTACTATGGAGGATAAAGTTTATTATGATTATACCATATGATGATTACAATGATGGTTGTGATAGTTTTACTCCCACTATTACTAATAAAATTGATTATGCTTATGTGGAGAGTAATGATACTTTTATGCATGTGGATCATGATAAGAATGCTTTATGTGATAACTATATTGTTGAGTTTATTCATGATGCCACTGAAAATTATTTTGAGAGAGGAAAGTATGGGTATAGAAATCTTCATGTTACTAAATTTCTTCTCTTTATGATGAATGTTTTGGGCTTTCTCTTGATTTGCTTTTATTTGCTGGGTACTTTAAGACCTACTGGTCCTTATGAGAGAGGGATACACGATTTCATGTATCACAATAATATTAAGTCTCCTCTCCTTGTGTTAACATTTTTGAAGTTACACTTGTTTTGTCTTCCTATGCTACTCACTTTGTTCTTCATTGACTTGTTTTCTTACAAGGCTCCTATGCATAGGAAGAGTGTTAGATTTAAAAAAAAATTGAGTCAAGGTGCTTGTTACTTCTGTAGCAATACCTTTGTATCTTTATTTTCTTGCATTGTTGTGCCAAGTAAAGTCTTTGATAGAAAGTTGATACTAGATTTGGATTTCTGCGCAGAAACAGATTTTTAGCTGTCACGAATTTGAGCTTTTCTCTCTGTAGAAAAATCTAAAAATTCTGAAAAAAAATTCATGAGTAATCCCCAGATATGTACGCAACTTTTATTCAACTGGAGCTTTTCCATCTGAGCATGTTAAGTGCCTCGAAAAAAATTCGTCTTTACGGACTGTTCTGTTTTTGACAGATTCTGCCTTTTATTTCGCATTGCCTCTTTTACTGTGTTTGAGTGTATTTATTTGCTCCATTAAATTTCAGTAGCCTTGGGTAATGTCCAGAAGTGTTGGGAATGATTGTGTCCTTGCTGAACATGTGAATTTTTGATTATGCACTAACCCTGTAATGAGATTGCTTTGAGTTTGGTGTGAAGGAAGTTTTCAAGGATCAAGAGAGGAGGATGATATAATTTGATCAAGAAGAGTGAAAAGTCTAAGCTTTGGGATGCCCCCGTGGTTCATCCCTGCATATTTCAAGAAGACTCAAGCGTCTAAGCTTGGTGATGCCCAAGGCATCCCCTTGTTCATCAACAACTTATCAGGTCACCTCTAGTGAAACTATATTTTAATTCCATCACATCTCATGTGCTTTACTTGGAGCGTCCGTGTGCTTTTATTTTTGTTTTGTTATTTTAGTTTTCTGAATAAGTCGGATCCTAACATGCTTGTGTGGGAGAGAGACATGCTCCGCTTTTTCATTTGAACACTTGTGTTCTTAGTTTTATTTTTCATGTTCATGGCGAAAGCTAAAAGCCGCAGCACTTATTGTTATTTGGTTGGAAACAGAAAATGCTTCATGTGGTAGTTGGTATATTGTCTTGAATAATTTGATACTTGGCAATTGTTTTGAGCTCTCAAGTAGATCATGTTTAAGCTCTTGCATCATGTAGTTTAAACCTATTAGTGGAGAACTACCGTAGAGCTTGTTGAAATTTGGTTTGCATGATTGGTCTCTCTAAATTCTAGATATTTTCTCGGTAAAAGTGTTTGAGCAACAAGGAAGACGAGTGTAGAGTCTTATAATGCTTGCAATATGTTCTTATGTAAGTTTTGTCTGTACCGGTTTATACTTGTGTTTGCTTCAAACAACCTTGCTAGCCAAAGCCTTGTACCGAGAGGGAATGCTTCTCGTGCATCCAAAACCTTGAGCCAAAACCTATGCCATTTGTGTCCACCATAACTACCTACTATGTGTTATTTTTCTGCCATTCCAAGTAAATACTTCATGTGCTACCTTTAAACAATTCAAAACTTTATTACTCCTTATTTGTGTCAATGTTTTATAGCTCATGAGGAAGTATGTGGTGTTTTATCTTTCAATCTTGTTGGGCAGACTTTCACCAATGGACTAGTGGCATATACATCCGCTTATCCAACAATTTTGCAAAAAGAGCTGGCAACGGGGTGCTCAGCCCCAATTAAATAACTTTCATTAATAATTCTCTTCACATGTTTTGCCCTGATTTATCAGTAAGCAACTTAATTTTGCAATAGACACTCCTCCATGGTATGTGAAATGTTGGAAGGCACCCGAGGATTTGGTTAGCCATGGCTTGTGAAAGCAAAAGGTTGGGAGGAGTGTCATCAATAATGAAACTAAACAAAAGAGAAGATGGATGATCTACCTTGCTGGTAGAGATAACGTCCTTCATGGGAGCCGCTCTTGAAAGTCTGGTTGACAAGGTAGTTAGAGTGCCCACTACGTACCATTCGTTGACAACAACAAACACCTCTCAAAACTTTATTTTATGCTCTCTTTATGATTTCAAAACTTAAAAAGCTCTAGCACATGATTTAATCCCTGCTTCCCTCTGCGAAGGGCCTTTCTTTTACTTTATGTTGAGTCAGTTTACCTACTTCTTTCTATCTTAGAAGCAAACACTTGTGTCAACTGTGTGCATTGATTCTTACATGCTTACTTATTGCACTTATTATATTACTTTGTGTTGACAATTATCCATGAGATATGCATGTTGAAAGTTGAAGGCGATTGCTTGAAACTTAAATCTTCCTTTGTGTTGCTTCAAAACCTTTTATTAAGAATCTATTGCTTTAAGAGTTAACTCTCATGCAAGACTTTTTGATGCTTGTCTTGAAAGTACTATTCATGAAAAGTTTTTGCTATATGATTCAGTTGTTTAGTCATTATCTATTTGTTAGCAAACTATAGACCATTGCTTTGACTCACTTCATTCATCTCATATGCTTTACAATAGTATTGATAAAGATTATGTTGGTAGCATGTCACTTCAGAAATTATTCTTTTTATCACCTACTCGAGGGCGAGTAGGAACTAAGCTTGGGGATGCTTGATACGTCTCCAACGTATCTATAATTTCTTATGTTCCATGCTAGTTTTATGCCAATAGCTACATGCTTTATATGCACTTTATATAATATTATGGCATTTATTGGACTAACCTATTAACAAGATGCCACAGTGCCAGTTTATGTT
Source organism: Lolium rigidum (assembly GCF_022539505.1). Classification (NCBI taxonomy): domain Eukaryota; kingdom Viridiplantae; phylum Streptophyta; class Magnoliopsida; order Poales; family Poaceae; genus Lolium; species Lolium rigidum. Next base: position 181,696,231 of record NC_061510.1, read on the forward strand.
TATTATGTCTGTTTATTGCAGAAAAGGCCCAAAAACCAAAGTGCTCGGAAAAATCCAGAAAAATTACAGAAATTTTATTTCGCTAGAAGACCCACGGAGCCAGAAGGGCCAAGCCAGAGGAGACTCCACCGACGCTACCCCTTCGCCTATATATTGCCCCAAATGCGAAAACACTAAACAATCCAGTCATATTCCACCAAGGGTTCCGCAGCGCCGCCGCCATTGACGACAAGTTTCGGGGGACAGAATCTCTGTTCCGGCACGCCGCCGGGACGGGGAATTGCCCCCGGAGCCATCTCCATCGACACCACCGCCATCTTCATTGTAACAACCCAACTTTTGTGCATTGGTTTAAAATTTTGGAATGCAAATTTTTGGGCCAACAAAAACTTTTTCTATCTTTAAAAATTTCATGCATATAGTTAACCATGCCCTTGCATGTTAGAATATGTATGTTGTTGCTTGTGAAAATTGTGTCTGTGTGTAAATCCCTAAAACCCTAGCCACTCTTTTTATCTTGTGATTTTCTTTTCTTCTTAGTTAAGAATCTAAAATCTGCCCAAACATCCTTGAGCATGTGATCATGATCTCCCAAGATCATAATTATTCCAAATTTCCATCCTCCAAATTTCTTCCATCCTTCCTCAAAATTTCAGACTCAAAAATTCTCCAAGCATGTACTCATTGAATCATCATTTTATTTGTCCTATCCCTGCCTTTGACCCCACATTTGAGGATTGAATTGAAAATCCAATGAATGTGAAAAATAAAAGGATGGCCATGCCGGCCATCACCCCACCACCATTACTTTGCATCTCTCTAATCTATCTCTCTCATTCTCTTCACTCTACAAACCATCAGCCTTGGGCAGCAAATTCGACTCTCTCTCTCTCTCCACCATCTCACTCCCCATTCTCTGCTCACATGTGTGTGCATGCCTTGTCCTCATGTGATTAGGAAGGAGATGGAGAGAGGAGTTGGCGAGAGGCTTGGTGGTGTGTGCATGCATGGTTTTGGCTAGCTCCAAGCACATGCTGCCAAGCCACCATCCCTCTCTATTCCCCTCTTCTCATAATTCACTCTACACACACATGGGCATGCATGGCCATTTCTCCATCGGGTAAGTGAGGAAAAAGGGAAAGGAGAGAAGGTGAGGCCGGGACTTGGTGAGCACTTGCTGCCAACATTGCATGCCACCCAGATGCATCCGAACCTGAAGCACCTGTACACCCTACCCTCCCTCCTGTCCCTCCCCTACCTCCCTAATCATCCTCTCCCGTCACCTCCCTCCGTGGACACACGCGCACGGGAGACACTTCCCTTCCTTCTCTCTGCCGAGCATGCACAGGAGGCCAGCGTGCCGTCGACTCCTCCCTGCACCCCTCCCTCTCTCTCAGACACGCTCGCGCACGCTCCGTTCCCCTGACGCGCCGCGGCACCCACCAGTAGTCACCGCGCACGCCGGCATTGGCATGTCCACGGTGGCCACCCCACCCCCTCGCGTTGGTGACTTGGGACGACGGAGCTGGCACGCCCAGAGAGTTCAAGAGCCTCAGAGACAAGCACCATGCCGTCCTCTCCCATCCTCCTGTACGCCACCGTCGTCTACATGCCCGGACTTTCCGTCGAACGCCTGGCAGGCGACACTGCCGCCAGCGTGTCTTTTCCTCCTGGCCGCGGCCGCCGCACGCTCGCGTCCAAACGGCGGCACCGCCACGCAGACACGTTGCTCGCCGCCCAGCTCGCCCAATGAGCTGCTGCCGCCGCCCCTTTTCATCACCGCCAAGGCGCGGTGCACCGTGCACCGCCCGACGCGTTATAAAACGGCTCAGTACCCCTCCACTCAAACCACCCCGCCACCAGAACCTCCTTCCACCTCCATACCACCTCCCTTGAGGAGGGGGACTCCTCTCCTCCCTACTGGCCGTGCCATTGTTCGCCGTGCTGCAAGCCGGTGAAGGTTGCCGACGCGGAAAAACTCCGCCGTTTCTTCCCCTTCCTTGCTCCCTGGACGCTCCTTTATCTCATCTCCCTAATCCGCGTCTCCTTTCTGTCCAGGAACGTCGCCAGACGCCGCCACGCAGAGCGGCAGTCTTCACCGTCGCCGTCAACCGCTGCTCCGGCCATCGCTGTTTTCGTCGCCGTGACCCTCGCTCGGAAGCCCTCCCTCTTCCGCGTACAACGCACCTGCTCCCGACGTTTTACTGCTCAACGAGGTGAGCGTCCCAGCCTCCGCCGTTTCCCGGGGCTCGCCGGTGCGCGTCGCGCACGCATGCATGGCGCGGGAGGACGACGCACGGCCGGCCGCCGATCCTCACTTGATCGGACGGCCGCATGCGCCCCTGGCCCCGCGCGCCTCTGTCGCTGGGACCGCCTCGGGTTTTCAAACCCAGGCTCTCCCGCGCAGGCCTCCGCGCCGCTGGGCCGATTTCGACCAGGCCCAGTCGTCCCAGCCTCATCCGCCTATAACCTTAGTTCTTGTTTAAGTCCGTCGACAAGATCCCGCTTAGTTTTTAAA